>NC_043700.1:169132048-169135986 GCF_006229205.1 Suricata suricatta
ACACTTCAATTCCTGGATCGTAGTGTTTATCTTCCCCAATCTAGGCATCCCATTTACTTTTGATGTTTTACCACCATCACGTCTCATCTGAGTTTTAAGGCTCATTTTACTTTGAGGCTTTTGGTCATCCTTTATCTTCTATTTTCTGAATGCATATTCAAGTTAGGTAAAAGGAAGCAGAAGGGTACATTCTTAAAAAATGGTTTTGGTGTTCAGATTTTAGAATTCCTATGTTGCCTTTTAATGTAGAAGGGAATGTATCCTTGCAAAGAACATTTCAGTGATCAACACAGAAATAATGTCTGTCTAAAAAAGAAACTCTTAAGGAACAAAGAATCAGGTAGTTCATTATTTGGAAAAATAATAATATAAACATCGCATGGAAGATTTAGGTATTAATACCTGAATTAAGTTTAAAATTTCAGTTTCTAGGCAGGTATGATATTTCTTTCAAGGTAAAATAAAATAATGGTGGGTGAATATTTTCTCTATTTCCCAGTGGATCTTCTAACAGCCTATATAGGGAAATAAAACTACTATGTAGCATCTCATGTTTTTAATTTTGTCTTCATTTCTGAAGAAAAAGACCTGAGTGCTGATTTTATTTTTGTAATTTCTTAAACTTTCACAACATTCAGAAGTTTTTCTGCATTGTGTCTTCGCTGATGTCTAAAAAGATTTGAGCTCTGACAATATGATTTCCCACACTGAACGCATTCATAAGGTTTCTCCCCAGTATGGATTCTCTGATGATTACTCAGCCCAGAATTCTGGCTAAAGGCTTTTCCACCTTCAAGACATTTGTAGGGTTTTTCTCCAGTATGAACTCTCTGGTGCTGCAGGAGGACAGAGCTTCTGCTGAACGCTTTCCCACATTCAACACATCCGTAGGGTTTCTCCCCACTGTGGATTCTCTGATGGAGAATGAGGGCTGAGCCCTGGCTGAAGTGTTTTCCACACTGTCACATATATGTTGTCTCTTTCGAGAGGGGTTTCTCTTTCAAATCCGCCCTTGGGGAAACAGGCTTCTCGGTACTTAAAAATCTGAGGCACGCCTATATTGAGAGCGCCTGGAACTTGGGGAGACTCTACTGCTGAAGGACTCTCCTGCTTTGGAGCTAGGGCTCCATTTTCAGTCCTACCGGCATCACCACAGTGCCTTCGGGAATGGAGCTCCCAGGATGCCCACTTAGCTGGTTCTCTACAGCTTCGAGCTCAGAATTCGGTAATCCCCGAGCTTCTTCTTGAGATACTCTCTCCTCTACTAGAACTTCTCGGTTGCGTCGACGGAGAGAAACCGGCTGTGCGGGGTCATCTAGTTCACTCTCTAAATCCTCCTGCACCGTGGCTGCCTCCTCTCCATTCTCTGGATGATGCTCTCGAACCCACGTCTGCAATTCCTTGGGCAGGATGGCAACAAACTGCTCCAGCACTACCAGCTCCAAGATCTGTTCTTTTGTGTGTGTCTCTGGCCTGAGCCATAGACGGCAAAGTTCTCGAAGCTGGCTCACAGCTTCACGGGGCCCAGGTGGATCCTGATAGCCAAACTGCCTGAATCGCTGTCGGAAAACTTCTGGATCAGGAAGATGGTTCCAGGGGATGTTGATCCCTCTTCACCATCAGGATCCTCCTCCAGCTTCACTCTCAGAATTTTTTCCTCTTCATCTGGAGTTGGGATTATAAGTATTGAATCTTCTTCCAGGGACTGTGCAGACATCCTGATTTATAATACTTCAAGAAAAGTCAATCAAGGCAGGATACAGACCTCGGGGAAATACCGTTTTCTTCACAGGCTCTCCTCTAACTTGGGATCCGCAGCAGCTTCGCTGCCCAAAGCAGACGCAGAAACGCCGCTGGCAAGCCGTTTCCCCTTGATTAGCTTTTTCATGCCTTATTTGTTGATATGATTAGTCAGTTAAATATCGCCACGAATTTGGAATACCAACAATGGGAAGTCAGAAATTGGAGTTTAAACCTGAAAGAAGGGTAAAGGTAATAACACCCAGAGAGTGATGAGTCACTAAATTCTGCACGTGAAACTAATTTTACCATATATGTTAACTAGATGGAATTTATATAAAAACTTTAAATAAAGAAAAAAAACCAATAACAAAACCTAGGAAAAAGGTGACAATAAATTGACAGAAGCAGAATTAATCTGTTGTCCTAAAGAAAAACACCTAGAAGAAATACCTTCAATGGAAATTAAAAACAAAACACAAATAAGTGAACAAAACCAAACAATAATAAAAAATGTCAGGATGTAATTTTCTATGGGTCTTTTGTGAGTTTTGTTAGCAAGACACTAATATTTATTCTGGATTATCTCTCTGGAAATATTTGTATTTCCTTTCCTTTCCTTGAGAGACAGAGATAGAAACTCCTTCCAAAGTAAAGGACAGCTGTATTTACTACCCAATACATAAAGTATGGATTCTCTAACTCCTAGGTTTCTGTTGTATATCACACCCTATTGTATATGTAAGTGATACCCTCTTCATATCACCTTGTGGGAAGAGGAGCTCAGTGAAAAAATGAAAAATACTTATCCTCCACCTACTTCTGTTCCTGTGAGTAATAAACCGTTCTTCGTGTCTTATGCCAGCAGTCTGTAACCTTTAACCCACAACCGTGTGATGGACTGGCTACCTTGTAAGCTTGCAGGTAGAGTAAAAGTTCATATCATTATCCATTCAGGACACCTGATATATTTTGTTTTGTGTTTGAGTGTTTTGGGACTTCTTTACTTTTGTTGATGGGTGTAGGAATGAATTAGTGAAAGATACAAAGAAATCTAAGCAAAGGCATACAAAAATCACGAACTGTTACCTTCAAAAGAAAAAATTTACACACTTTTACATAGATTTACACTACTAATTTGATCAGTTTTGTGTAGTATTTATGTTTTCTATGATTAAAGGAGCGTTGCATCTCTAGACAGGAATGCTGAAGTCCTAACTTCCAGTACCTGTGAATCAGACATTTGAAAATAAGGTCCTTGCAAATGTAAGAAGTTAAGATAAGGTCAGACTGCATTAGAGTAAACCTCAATCCAACGCTGGTATTCTTAGAAGAGGGGGATTTCAGCCCAGACAGGAAGGCACATAGGACAATAGAGGCAGAAATTGGAGTAATGCATCCACAAACCAAGGGAAGCAAGGATCATTGTCATCTGCCAGAAGCTAAGAAGAGGCAACAAAGGATCGCTCCTTAGAGTCGTTAGAGAGAGTATGGCCCTGCTGACCCCTTGATTTTAGAACGTCTAACATCCAGAACTGTGAAAGAAGTAGGTCCTAGTATTTTAACTTCTCTAGTTTGTGGTATTTTGTTATGGCAACCTTAAGAAACTAAGACATTAAGAGCAAAAACTCTCTATGTTTTGCTGAATTTTGAGGAGATGATCAAGTACAACATGATTATAGCACAGAAAGAAAATAAGCTTCTCAAATATGGCAAAATGCTCCTTTCCACATACTGTTTCATCAGCTACCATGTATGCACATTAGAGACTTTGGAGTCCAAAGAAGACTACAGAATGGCCCAGAATCTACTAAGGTAGATTCTTCTTTGAAAACTCTATGGAAAAAACTATTTTCTCCTATGGCAATCTTATCTATAATTGATGATATTCTTCTAAGATGTTTTGCTCTTAGACGAGATAAGGATGGGAGTTCAAATGTGTCCTAAAGTCCCGTGATTTCAGATCTTTTCCACAAAGAAAAAATCCAGGGGTGCCTGAGTGGCTCAGTTTCTTATGCATCTGACTCTTGATTTTGGTTCAGGTCATAATCTCATGGTTTGTGAGTTTGAGCCCTGCACCAGGCTCTGTGCTGACTGTGCACAGCCTGCTTGGGATTCTCGTTCCCTGTCTCTCTGCCATCCCCTGCTCATGCTTTCTCTATCTCTCAAAATAAATAAATACATTGAATTTTTTTTTT
>NC_043700.1:169136086-169146829 GCF_006229205.1 Suricata suricatta
AGAAATTGGTGTTTTGATTTTTTACTTTGCTTTTCTGTTTGGAGTGTCATTGTAACTACTGTATTGTAAATGATGGAAAATAATTGCATATGTTAAAAAATATGAAACTTTATAAAGTAAAATAAAATAAAATAAAATAAAATTTTTTAATGAAAAAAAGGAGTAAAATCCAGAAAAAGGAGGAGGTTCTTATCATAATCCAATTGATTAAATGATGGACTGAAGGAGAATGCTTTAAAAGCAGAGGTAACACAAAACAGACATCCACTAGTAGATCATGGAAATGGTCATGGGAGAGTTTGAGGATGGACCACAAAAAATAATTGAACTTTTAACTATCAAAGAACTTCAAGTGTTATTATGATAAATATGTATGAGGTTGCTAATCTATGAGGATGATAGCTTAAAATCTAAATTTCAAGTCTTTACCAGAATCATTAAGAAAGGTTGCACAAGAAGGTTAGAGTGAGTGCTACAATCACCTGGAATTGATAGCATCCTTTTAAATCCATACACTGAAGAAGATCACTATTTTATCGACTCTATTCTTCTTTTGTATGGAATAATTACAGACTCATTAGTAAATATATTTTTTGTAGCTTAAATCACATCAATTATTTGTGTTAAACACATTAAGTGATACCTTAGCTAAATCTCACTTGCAATGTAAAAATAAATGAATCTCTTTATTTTTTATGAATATAATTTATTGTCAAATTGGCTTACATATAACACCCAGGGCGCATCCCAACAAGTGCCTTCTTCAACGCATGTCACTCATTTTCCTTCTCCCCTATCCCCCCATCCACCCTGTTTGTTCTCTGTATTTAAGAGTCTCTGTGGTTTGCCTTCCTCCCTCTCTGTTTGTATCTATCACTTTTTAATTAAATTTTATGATTTTTCTGTTAATTTTACAAAAGATAGAATATCATAATTTACTGTGTAAATTCATCTACTTATGTAATTATCAACTATACATTCTACTCTGAAAATAAATGAGTAAATTATGTGATGCACATTTTAAAAAATTTATTGTAGATTTATATAAGGTTAATTATGCAAACAAGAGGTACCTAGGTGGCTCACCTGGTTGAGCCTCCAACTTTGGCTTAGGTCATGATTTCGTGGTCTGTGAGTTCAAGCCCCACATTGGGCTCTGTGCTGACAGCTCAGAGCCTGGAACCTGCTTCAGACTCTGTGTCTCACTTTCTCTCTCTGCCCCTCCCCAAATCACACTCTTCTCTCTCTCTCAAAAATAAAAAAATAAAAACATTCAAAAATATTTTTTAAAAAGGATTAATTATGCAAACAGAAGCTTATCATATATTTAATGGAATTATTTATATTTAAATTGAAGAGAATTTTATTCTTCTAATAATACTGAAGCCCAAATTATTCAACAAATGTAAGGAAATCCTTGAATGAAGAGAATATATTTTAATCAGTTACTTAACAACCCATATTCTATATTAGCAGGAAATGCAATGCCTATTTTGAAATCCACCAATTTCAAATATTTACAAATCCCATAGGCTTTTGTTGTCCAATTGAATAATGAGAATTTGATTCAGAATACACTATAACATTATTCTATAGGTCACTGACCATTGAGACATTGTCTCAGTCCTCAAAGTCTCAGTCCTACAGATAATGCTCATCGCTGCCAAGCCTTTATCAAAATTACCATATTTTCTTCAAGCAAAATATTTACCTTCTTCAATGATAAATTTAAACAAGGTTTTTTATCCTAGGGTTTCTCAAGCTAAGAGTTTATGATATTAGTTTTCAATCACATGCAGTCCTAGAAGTGCCAACTAAATTGAAGAGCACTGAATAATAATAGGTTCTAATATCATCAAATATAGCATCTCAGAGTCATTAATAACTCAAGACTGTCTTGGGAGCAGATCTTAAATAAAAGGTTGGTTTATATTTTGAACCTTTCTAACAGAGCTTTCACAGTATTTCTTTTTCCATGTCAGTTAGGTTCCTTGCATAATTGCTAACTTGACTTTGAGAAGCCCTATATTTCTTCATCCATGTTGCATCCTGTCTGTGATTAAGTGGATTTTAATGGGATGCCTGGGTGGCTCAGTCAGTTAAGCGTCCAACCTCAGCCCAGGTCATGTCTCACAGTACATGGATTTGAGCCCCACATTGGGCTTTCTGCTAACAGCTCAGAGCCTGGAGCCTACTTCGATTCTGTGGTTCCCTCTCTTTCTGCCCCTCCCCCATTCACTCTCTGTCTCTCAAAAAAGAAAATAAATAAATACATAAATGTTAAAAATTAAAACAGAAAATAAACTGAATTTTGGCACTTTTGGTGCTACAAAAGAGAAATATATAATTGGGCATTCTTTTGATAGGCCATCACACTAACGTTTAGATTGAAATTTTAGCATAAATCTTCTGAGACATATCACAATATTTAAATCTTATATACTAAACATAGCTTCAAAAAGTCGAATAATAGACTTTACCACTACAAAAGATTATATATCTTATAAAATAGAAATGTCTCTATTTGTATGTCAATATCTCCAACAGACTTCATTATCTATTTATTCAGCTGAAGCAATCTTTAGCAGAATCCAATATTATTCATTTAGAATTGTGTTCAGCTGCAGAGGAAACAAAGAATCATATGAAAACTGTAGTTTCCTTACACAGCAGTTATGTCTATTATCTCTCACCACCATGTGGCTACAATTTCCATTTCTATTCACAGACCAATTATTTTTTATTTCCTTGAAAATTAATTTACTCATATGGAGTTCGTCCATCTTATGCATGTGGCATCACTCTAGTAACTTAGTTACAGTGATGGACAAAACAGACATTGTCCAAGGTATCTTTTAGCTGTAGTCTACAGACTCAGATCTTCTCCTGCACTATGGCTTCTTTCTGCATATCTTAGTAACTCATCCATATAGTTGAATCTTTTCCTGCTCTGTTTCTGACCACAAGTCATAGTTTCTGTGATATCTGGATCCTATTCTGGCAATCAGATCGTATGTGTGACTGATGGCGTTCCTCGGGCTGATGTTGCTTCCCCCTTGTTGGCTCCACTTCTCTTCACATTCGTCCACTGACAGTATGGAGGTGGATTTTTCCACATGTCTCTATAGTAGGGTTAAGAGTAGATTTCAGCTTTCAACAGGACGTCACGAAATATTTATGGGTAACTGAATGAACATTATACCTTGATTGCTAGGACTTTTCATTTTCATAACCTACAGGTCCATGTGTTGAATCCAGATTCTGATGAATCTCTTCATGGCATGTCCAAGCTCATGTCCACCACAAAAAGGTATCAAAATGTCTAGAGTTCTATTTAGGCCACATTACCAGAAGTCCCCAGGAGAAAAGTTATTACCTACTTCCTGTACTCTAACATAGATATCACCAAGCTCCTTCTCAGAAAAGTCCACTGTCTTTAACAACCACCTTCAATGATGTCATATCTCCTCTAGATAAAACCGAAAAATTATACCACAATACATAAAGCCAACGTCAGTAACTTTGAAATATTCAATCCTAAATAAAATCATACATTGGACTTTAGCAGTCTAGTCCAGTTTCTTAAGATTGTACTGTCTTCTGCTTGAAGGAAAAGTTTTCACTTCATCTTCTTCCTATAATTATTTTCAGCTAATATCCTGTATCCACTGATCTCTCAAGAACATAGACAATAAAATGGAGTCAATGATTTTAATCTGATTGAAGTATATATTTACATAGTATGAACAAGCATTTTCTTTTTATAGCTATTGTGCCCTTTCTCAAAAAATAGTTTAAAATATATCAGAAACCTATGTATATATAACCGTATAACATATTTTACAACGCTTCTTAATTTTAGCTTCTTGGATATACATCAGTCTACTTCTGATTTTCTCAAGGGATATATATGGGATCTCCTTATACTTTTCTCCTCATAATAAAATTTTTAAAAATAAAGTAAAAACCTGAGTGTGAGGCATTTCGTCTTCTATAGTCAGAAATTATTAGTTAAGTAACATTTTCTGATTATTGTTTGAATTATTTTCATGATTCGTGGAAATGTTCTGTTTTACCTGTTCTTTTTATTAAGTAAATTTATTTATTTGCAGGGAGAAGGGGAGTGGCAGAGAGAGAAAGAGTTAGAGAGAATCTCAAGCAGCCTCCACACTGTCAGTGCACAGCTCAACATGAGGTTCAATCCCACCACCTGTGAGATCATGACATGTGCCAAGATCAAGAGCTGGATGCTTAACTGACTGAGCAAGCCAGGCACCCCTTGTTTTACTTATTTTTAGTTTTAAAATCTCAGATTTGTCTGGTGCATATATCCATGAAGGAAACAGTGCCCCCCCTCCCCGCACCTCTCTCCCTCATCCTCAAATGGAGGTTCTATTTTGGAATGCTCAACATACCTCAAATTGACTTCCTACGAATCCCCTTCTATATGTGGAAGTTCTTTTCTTGTCAGACTAGTTACTTTAAAGTTTGTAATATAAAACAAAGAGTAAGGACAGAATAAGTGAAGAACAAATAGAAAGAGAAGGTTTTGAATGATGATGGTCAAGACAGGATAGGGGATGAGGGGATTTTGAAATGAGAGAGGCTTAGATGTATCTGTTCTCTAAGGAAAGAGGAAAGAAAAGGCAGCTGTAATAAGGTGTCTGCAGAGAGTCTCCTCATGGAGATGAAAATATACACAAAAAAGTTAAATTATTTTGAAATTATTTCTGTTCTTCATACTGCATATTTTAGGTACAGAGATTAAATCTTATGGGTCAACATTACATATCATGTAATATAAAATCCAGGAACATTTCTCAGATAATTTATAAATGGTTGAGTTGGTCCCATAGTTTTGCAAAATTAAATCCACTAATTTTACCACATATGAATGGGTAAGCCTCGCAGGTTTCACTTCTAAGAAACGGAATTTCTAGAACGAAGTAAATTAATCTAAAACATTCTGATTGTTTATTTGAATTTCATGAGATTCAACAATATGTTCTTTGAACTCTTTTCTCAGATATGCTTTAAATGGGCTTTTTTTTTTTTTTTTGAGAAATAAATCCTTTTTTTGACCAGCGAGCTAACTTCTATGCATTTCACTCTTTAGGTCAATTTACAGTAGCAATACTGATATAATACTTGACTTAGCCAAGACCCTTGCTCTCAGGATAGTTTAGAACTGAAAGAAAATGCTGAGATCTGCTTTGCTTTTTTGAGCCTAAAGGAGGTTAAATTTCACTATGTATTTTAGGTGGATGCTGTTGGTGCCTTTGGATAATAGGAACTACACACTTAGAAATATTTCACCTCCTTCCCCTCCCACCTGCATTTCTGTCACAAATGCTGCACCACCTCCCTTCCCAAAACACAGGGCCAGGTAAATGATAGGACAGAGAAGCTGGCCTCCTTGCCTCGAGGTGACAACACCCTTGCAATAGAAATTGTGCTCTAGGGCTTCCCCTGGGATCAGACTAAACCTGAGATTTGTTTCTGGGGAAGGTGTTCTAAGATAATTTCATCAAAAATGCACATGACAGTATATGTTTCTATTGATTTTGCAATGCTAGATGCATTAAAAGTAATTACTTCAAATTATATGGTTTATAAATATTATTGTTAATAATCATTATTGAATCACTTAAAAAACTTTTTAATGTTTATTTTTGAGTGTAGAGAGCAGAGCACGAGTAGAGGAGGGGCAGAGAGAGATGAAGACCCAGAATCTGAAGCAGGTACCAAGCGAGCCTGATTAATTCACTTTTAAAATGATAAATGCACATGCATGCATGCATGCGTGTGTGTGTGTGTGTGTGTGTGTGTGTGTGTGTGTGTATAGGAGAAGTATTTCCTCAGTTCATCCTGAATTATCCTAATATTGTGTATAAGAAAAATGTTATATTTCAATATTTTCTTTTATTAGAATGATTTTTTTGAGCAGGCAATTATAAATTGAAGATTACATTCTTTAAGACACCAAAGTGATGCTATCAGACTACAATTAAAGCCAAGTGCCCAATTCACTCTTGTTTGTTCAAGAACTCCTGGGGCGCCTGGGTGGCTCAGTTGGTTAAGTGTCTGACTTCGGCTCAGGTCATGATCTCACAGTTTGTGAGTTCGAGCTCCATGTCCAGCTCTGTACTGATAGCTCAGAGCCTGGAACCTGCTTCAGATTCGCTGTCTCTGTCTTTATCTACCCCTTCTTTGTTCACACTCTGTCTCTGTCTCTCTCTCTCTCAAAATAAATAAACATTTAAAAAATATAAAAAGAATTCCTTCAGCAATTTAGCCTACTTTAATAGCTCTCTTATCAGATTAATTTACCCAACCACAAAGCAAATAACTCTTCCTTTGCCTTTATTCACTTTTTTTTTGAAGTAATTCCTTCCTGTAAGCGTTTGTTCAGCCAATACAAACTAATAGTCTATTAGGTGCCACCAACTTTGCTAGTCCCTAGGGACATACTGGTGAACATGGCTCACTTTAAAACAGTCCCAAAAGTATCACTCATACTAGGCCAGAATTATTTAGGATGAAGACATATATATGCAAAATTCTCCTACTCTGTCTTTGTATGAGAATCAAGAGAATGATTAGTTCTGCATTTTTGCAAACTAAAGAATGTGTAACAAACCATCTCCCACAGAGTCATCTTCTCAAATGTCCTTCCATCTCCAAGGCAACCAAAAGATTTTTCTAGACTTTAAGGAAATTTTCCAGCTTAGATGCACCACATCCTCACCAGACAACTTTAAGTATGAAATTAATCCCCATAATAGGCTTATGTATTCTGTTCCTCATATATCTTTTTGTATTTGAATGTATTAACTCAATAGTATTTGACTAATTATTTATAAGATGTTCACTTAATCTTTTATGTAGTCTTCTTTCACATATTGGCCACATCGTTGTTGTTGTGTTTTTTTTTTTTTAACTAAAAGAAGCTATTAGACTCTTTTGTATTTCTACTTAATTCCAGATAATGTAATCCTTTGATGTCTTTCAGAAGGTAATGTGTGAGTAGTATTAAAATATTCTAAGACAAATGACTGTTCTGAAAAGCTTTACACTTACTTTCTTAAGGTGCTGATGGATGAGAAGACATTACATAGCTTATTTCTCCAATTAAAAATAAACATTCCTGGAATTGTTATGCTCTTAGATGTTTTTTTAATTGGCTCAGTTCAGATGGTTTCTAAAGTTTCTGTTTTCTGTGTGATGACACTTAAAATAAGCATGAAGTAGACAGATTTGACATAAAAATATGATTCTTCACCTTCTTCACTAAGTTTGGTAAAAGTTCTTTTTTTTTCTTTACTAAATTAAAACTACTGTCACAACTACTGAGACAATGACTTAACACATCATACAAAATAAAATTCATGAACAGAACTAAAACTGTGAATAATCACTTCCTATAAGGGGAACTCACATAGAATGGCCACTTATGCTTTTCGTCTTTGACTGTTGTTATTAGAACCACAAAAAGTAATTTTCAACAATTTATAGAGTCAATTTTAATTATGAGTACATCCAAGATCCTGATTATCAATTATATTTACTATAATTTTAAATTAATTGAAACACAAGTGATAAAATTTCAAATATTTAGAAGCCATTCTGTGTAAATAAATACCAAAACATCAGATATATGCTTCTTTTATAGAGGGGTGGATATTCATTTAGATGATTGTAGATAAAGATATAAATATGCAATACTGATTCCTCTGTCCTTTAAGAATTAAATGGAATTTAAACAAACCCAATCCTAAATAAAGGCACACATATGCTTCCCAATATATATGGAATAGATATTTGCTTAAATTTCTTCAAATTTTTTTCTGTCTCTGAGTTACTTCTATTGAAATTGTTCAGTTAATGGAAAATTTTCCCTTTTTATGCAGCCATCCTTTTTTCCTGCAGTATTAGTACATTTCCCTTATTTTTTTATTCTCTCCATAACCAACAAAACAAGAATATAAAATGTTAGGTGATATAATGGATATAGAGGCTATACAAAAGAAAAGATTGGGAAATCATCCCTCCATCTATGAATTTCACTACTGACATCCTGTTTATCAGCTGCACTATCACCAGGCATTTCTCACTGGCTTCCGTTAGCTACAAGATTACAGCCTTCTTTTATTCTGCCTCTTTGGCTTTCCATACATATTTCTGTTTTCTATTCCCACATTCTTATTGAAGTCCTATGCGTAAGGGTGTGTCTGGCTCACTCTTTCTCCTTGTGGTCAACATTTATACTTCCACCACAAAAAGGACAGCATTCTGATCAGAATGCTGTCTCACAAATACTTGCTGCATTTTAAGACTTATGTCTGTGTTGAGTGGTGTAGGCACCCAGGTGACCCAGGAATCCTATAAATAGCCAAGAAATCATTCTTCTTTATTTAGGTCAGAAGAAGAAAAACATTTGCAGAAATGCAAGACCAGAGTGTAGAATGCCCGTGTAAATCATCTGAAGAGATTCCCTTATATATGGCACTAAACACACATCAAAAAGAAAAGGTTGGGCAAGAATAGTACAGTCCTTCTGCAGGTAAACTACAGATAACTTCACTCTTTGTTCTTGCGATAGTTTAGGAATGTGTAAATCAATCCCTCATATTCAATTTCCTCTGTTTGAAATATGTAGATTGATCTATGTGTTCTTGACTGACACTGTGCTAGAAAAACAAGTAATTCATGTACATGCATGCCACTAATAAGAACTCATTTTTACATATACTTTCTGGATATTTAATTTAGGGTAGCATTTTCATTTTTTACAATATGTGATCATTTTTAAATAGTCCTTTTTTTTTTTTTTACTAAGGTTAAGGTTTTACAACCTCTGTAATTAACAGCATGTAGAATGTATTGAATGTGTCTGACTTTATTGAGAGTTTCTTAGGTAGCTGGAAACTCCCAGATATTCTTTGCTACATTGTCAGAGGTCTTTGTGTGTATTATATGTGTGTGTCCATTTGCAGTGGTTTCTCTCAGTTAAGGTGCAACCCTCTCTTCTTTTTATTGCCAGATTACGATATTTCCAAAATTTCTATTCACACCAAGAGAGCACATAAATGACATAATGCCATGTTAGTTTGGAATGAACTTATTAAGCTGCAATGTAAAACGAAACCAAAAACAGCTAATCAGCCTATTTTATGACATTTCTGTACTAGAGGTTTTAATGTGTAACTGTTAATAGAAAAAATACTGATATTTTGCTGTGAGAGGACAATACACGATTAAAAAAAGAAGACTCTAGAAATATCAAGTTTGTTTGTACAGAGTATCTTTAATCTACAGAGAATAGCTTATTTTTAGTTAGTTTGTTTGTTTTTTGTTGTGTTTATTATGATTGCAGACACTCGGTTTCAGAGATACATAGGTGATTTACAATAATGGTTTAGTTTCCTGGAACGCTTAAATGGATAACATTTAAAACTGTCTTCCTTTGAAGATTCTTTCAGGGCAAAATCACTTAATATGACCACTCCTTTGCATTTTTTAATACTTATTTATACTTGAGAGAGAGAGACAAAGAGAGAGAGAGAGAGAGAGAGAGAGAGAGAGAGAGAGAGAGAGGGACAGAGAAAAACAGAGCGCACAAGCAAGGGAGGGACAGAGAGAGAGGGAGACACGGGGCACCTGGGTGGCTCAGTCGGTTAAGCCTCCGGCTTTGGCTCAGGTCAGATCTCACATTCGTGGGTTCGAGCCCCGCGTCAGGCTCTGTGCTGACAGCTAGCTCAGAGCCTGGAGCCTGCTTCTGGTTCTGTGTCTCCTTCTCTCTCTGCCCCGCCCCCTCTCATGCTCTGTCTCTCTCTGTATTAAAAATAAATAAAACATTAAAAAATTAAAAAAAAAAAGAGAGAGAGAGAGAGGGAGACACAAAATCCGAAGCAGCACAGAGACTGACCTGGAGCTTGAACTCAAGAACCATGAGATCATGACCTGAGCCAAAGTCAGATGCTGACTGAACCACCCAAGTGCCCCCACTTCTTTGATTTTTGAGATCCTTTCTAAATTTTCTAGGCAGAAAGTATTTTTATATTCATGCTTATACCATTTCAATGATGAGAAACTCAGTAAATCCTAAATAATACATTCTCATCTTTTTTTTTCCTGAGCTATTATTTATCTCCTTGTTACTTCTATTCCTTTGAGCCAAATAAATTGATTATTTAAAGAAAGTCAAATTAACCAGCAAAAAAGAAGAAGAAATACATGAGACAAAAAATTAAGAATTTCAAGTCTTTTTAAAGTAATCAATAAACATGTACACCAAATATATCTTAAAATCTCACAAAGGTTTTTCAGGGATGTGCATATTAATTCTGGCTCTGTGTGAAATGGAGAAAAATTTGGGGAAAGTGACAAAATACATCGAACTGGTCTTATTAAAATTCAGTGAACTAAGTAACGAATGAAATTTCCAGCCACCAAATGAAAGTTATCAAGAGATTCCTATATTTACAATAGGGATAAAGTAAGTACAACTTAATGACTTGATTATGGGACAAAGTGGACACATACCTAATTCCCAAAGGACTAATCACTGAAATTACCCTGGAAAATATTATTTTCTTAAGATACCAACTTTAGGTGACTGCATAGAACATTAGCTTTAAAATGTGTGGTCCGTGCAACTGCAGCATTAGCAGCACCTGAGAACTTGGAGAAATACAATTTCTCAAACCTCTCAGTAATCACACCGAATCAAGAACTCTCAAG
>NC_043700.1:169146929-169158922 GCF_006229205.1 Suricata suricatta
GGGTGATGGGGATTAAGGAGTGCATTTGCTGTGATGAGCAGCTGTTGTTGTACGAAACTGTTGAATCACGATATTGTATACCTAAACTTAATATCACACTGTATGTGAACCAGCTGGAATTTAAATAACAACTTAACAACAAAAAAAGAAAAAGACTGCCAGGAAGTAGTAAACCATTACTAATAAACGAAATAGGCAAAGTTCAGTGATAACATTTTAAGAGTGATTCAGAGAAAGGTATTCAATTGTTCCAGATCAAATGCTTTTGTAAACAACATATTTTAAACAACATTGCATTAAAATGGATTTCTTTGGACTTTAATTTCACATTTCAGGAAATAACAAGGGCAATTTCCAGCATATTGATTCCAAGAAAAAAATGTTTTCAAAAGGAAATTTTTGAATCATACACTTACTTTGATGAATGCCATTTATCCTCTGTATATTACATGTCTGCTTTAGTAATTTTTAGAAATTTCTCCAACTGCATTCCAGTGTCCTCATCCATTCTGAGTTAACTGAATAGCAAAAACTGAGAAAGATTTAAATCTATTGTAAAATTTGTCACATTATAATCTCCAATTCTTGCTTATTTATAGGGGTTAGCTCATCAGATATGCTCTCTTACAGTGTTTTTGAGTGTGATTTTTTTCAGTTTCAGTATATCATTACTTGAAAAACTATAATCTTTACTTTCCCAAATTACAATGTTATTACGGAAATGGACATCCTTTCAAACTTGGAAGAAAAATACAGTCCCATGAGTGAAAGCAGATGAAGGTACCCCAGTCCTCCCTTGCTGAGCTATAGAAGCAAGATTTTGTCCAAGTTGCAAACTGCTGTATTGTCAGGGACTAAGAAAGTCATACGATAAAGAACAATGAAGCTTTTACCAAATTGGGGGTGCCATATCACCTGAAGGTGGAAAACATGTGAGGAATGTACAGATCCATTACTTTTAGGTCCATCACTTGGTCCACAGGTTGCTTAATTTATCCCCAATTCCATTTAAAATGTGTTTCTTTGAAAAAAAAAATAACAAAAATAAAGCCTGTTTGCCTTTCATTACTCTTATATTTACTCTTATTAAAAATAGGTGAGACTTACTTAAGACATTACAGAGAATATTGTGGTATCTAATTTCACACTGTTAATCTAATATAAATCTATGAATTTTAAGTTATTGCTTATCTCCAAAGTCTCCACGTAGGAAGAACTGACCACTTCCATTAAAAAAAAAAAACAAACGTTATTTCTTAATCTTCCATTCAAATTAATCTATGACTGATGATATTTCCAAATTTTATTAAGATTATTAAATAATTCAGATGTTTTTATATAGTTATCATGACAAATAGCAAAACATACTAATTTTTTTATTGCTGATAGTACATTATTATTTTTTATGAGTGAGGGTATGCTTAAGAGGCAACCACAATTAATACTGTTTTGGTAAGAAGGTCATTAGTGTTTAAATATAGTAGGTTACTTAATTTCATCCAAAAATATTGGTATTAATAACTAGTTGTGAGTATATTTTTATAACTACCATCTCAGTCAAAAAGAGATGTTACTTTAAATCAAGTTTTCTAAAATGTGAACCCTAAAGAGATTCTCATATCATCAAGAAATCAAATCATCTTTGCCATTTTTGCACTTCAACATGTCATGCTGTGGTCTTAGGTACTCATGGCTCCCAAGTTTTTTCATGTCCAGGTACCTATTTTAAAAGTAAAAGCAGGAAAACAGGAGAGACCTAATGGATAACCAGGGGGAGCAGAGGAGGGAGAGAGAGTTGGGGAGAGAGAGGGATGTAAAACTTGAGAGACTATTGAATGCTGAGAATGAACTGAGGGTTGAGGGGGAAGGGGGAGGGGGGAAAAGAGGTGGTGGTGATGGTGGAGGGCACTTAAGGGGAAGAGCACTGGGTGTTGTATGGAAAACAATTTGACAATAAAATATTATGGAAAAAAATAAAATTAAAGAAAGAAAGAAAGAAAGAAAGAAAGAAAGAAAGAAAGAAAGAAAGAAAAGAAGGAAAGAAAGAAAGAAAGAATGAATAATAAATTCGGACTTCTACCAGATAGAGGAAACTGTTTTCAGGATTTGTAAAATAAATACAGAAGTGATAAGAGCTACTATTAGTGCTTTAATATTAGATACGTATTTTGTCAACCAAAATAGATTTTATATAGCATTAAGTTTCATAACATACATATCAGAAAGAATATTGATTTCGTTTTGAAACAATTTAGGTGGGTCTATTGATTCTTTAGCTTAATAAAATAACTTGCAAGCAAAAATATTTGCATTTAGGAGAGACACTTGGAATGTTACAGTATTTATCAAAGCATCTATTCTCCTCTTTTGAAAGAAGATTACTTATTCATTTTATGTATTCTCTACACCCCACATGGGGCTAAACCTAGATCAAGAGTGGCATGCTCTTTTGACTGATCCAGCCAGGTGTCCCTATTCTCCTTTTAATAAACAAACATTTACTCATTACCGACTGTAATAAAGTGTTTAGCATTCAGGTGTATGATACTAGTTTTCAGCTATATGAAAACTGGAGTTATTCTCTCTTTTTTCACTGTTTTTGGTCATTTCTTCAGCAAACTATGTTTAATCCAGTTTTTACTAAATATTTATATTTATTACTTAGCTGCTGTAACATAGTATCATAAACTGAATGTCTTAAAACAACACAAATTTATTCCATCACAGTTCTTCTAAAAGTCCAAAATCTCTATGATGGAAGTCCCATGCTCCCTCTGAAACCTGTGGGGACGAATCTGTGCTTTTTTCTGGTTTCTGGTAATTTGTCTGCAATCTTTGGTGGTCCTTGGTTTGCAGCTACCACATTTCAATTTCTGCTTCTGTCATCACATGGTGTCTCCTCTCCTGTATCTCTGTCTCTCTGTCTCTCTGCTCTTATGAGGACATCCATTTTATTGGAAAAAGTCCACCTTAATTCATTATGACCTTATCTTAATTTGCTAAAGTCACAAGGACTTTATTTTCATGTAAGGTCACATCCATGAGTACTGGGAATTAGGATTTTAACATACCTTTTTGAGGAACACAATTCAACCCACAACAGTTTATTCTATGGTGCTCCAAGTTTACATCCTTCCTATGTACAAAATATACTCACCTAATCACAGTATCTCCAAGAGACATAACTTATTATAGCATCAAAACCAAGTCTAAAATTTTAGCTAAACATCATCAACTCAAAAAGTACCAAATATTATCACCTCAGCCATTTAACTCAGGAATGGGTGAGACTCAGAGTAGACATTCCTCTTTGTGGAAGACAAGTTATCTGCTTCTAATATACAAGGGGTGATAGTCCAAAGGATAGATATTCCCCTTCCAAAAGGGAGAAATTGGAATGAATAAAGGGATCATGGGTCCTAAGCAAGATGGCACCTCAGTTGGGCAAATTCCATTAGGTTTCAGGGACACACAATGATCATCTGTGGCTGGATGATATGTCGTCAGGGATTGCTGGGATGGCATCCCTGCTTTTTAGGTCCATCAGTATGGGGGTCGCCTCCTCTGTGGTCCACCATTGGTCACACTTCTACATGCATGGTTCTGCCTGAGTCTTTCTTTCATCCTTCACTCCAACTCTGTCTCTTTTCTTCCAGGATGGTGGTGTTTCTATTGGTATAAAATTCCCAAAATCTTGTATTTCTCTTTTGCAATTCATGAGAGTCCAAACAATCAGATAAGAGAGTATTCTACAGATCTTTCCTGGGTAATGGCATTTCTATTTCTAGCTTCTGCAGAAAGGGTTGATTGGATTCATAAGTTAAACACCTAATCTCTTTGCCAAAAATTCCGTGTCCTCAAACTTAGTGTTCTCTCCAGAGAACACTTTCGTGTATTTTTTAATAATATGAATAGGCTGAGAATTTTTTAAATCACCCAGAGCCAGTTCTTCTTTGCTTACTACTTTATTCTTCAATTTATATCTTTCCTCTTAAACTTTTACTATAAGCAGTAAGGGGAAAACAGGTTGCTCCTCCCATACTTTGTATCCAAAGTTCCTTAGTGGAATAGCCAAGTTCATCACTTTTTTAAATGATAAATGAATCACAGTCTCAATATATGCTGGTACCTTACCACTTAAAAATTCTACTGATTGTGAAGTGTTAAACATTTGTTAATAATAAGGTAAATTTAATTGATTTGCAGTATTCTGAAAGCAGTTTGATTGTGGAAGTAACTTAAAAGTATGTGTGATGTATCCTTTCTTTTTCTGTCATTCTAACTACTTATAATCTTATTTGTGACTCAAAAACTTAAAATACATGTTCATTAATTTTAGTGAAGGTTTGAACCTTCATTTCTCAACAACTTCATAAATGCTGCATTTGGTCCTGCAAGATATCCTTCCTTAAATTTCTTCACATTTTAATGAATAAAACCACACATAATTTCATTCTGTGAGTATCCTACTTACCAAAGAGTTTAGATTGTTTATTATTATAACAGTGAATAGAACATGTAAACTAAAAAAGATATACAAAAGTAAGCTAAATTTATAATTACTATGTTCATCAGAGTCAATAAAAAAATTATTGCGTACTTCCCGTTTAGCCTGAGGCTAGAAGTAGAAGATAAAGAAATTCTGCATATGCTCAGGCCTCACATTATTTATACGTTAAAAACATTGCAGGACAAAATGCTAAGTGGGAAAGAGATAAAATTTTAAAAAGATGTTGCACAATAGGAAAAAGAAAATTTAACTTCTTTTCTACATTCTTTCTTCCTCTTTTTTTATATGTAGCTATAATGCTCTGCATTTCATTATGAATATAATATTTTGTTGAATACTTAACCCTGGAATGGAATCATTGACCAGGGCATGAATTATTTTACTGGGCTATTAAAATAATCTCCAACACCATGGTCTAAAGGATTTCTTAGCATTTATAATAATGATAAAGTCCTTGTTATGTTATTTTCATGTTCTCAATGCTTGTGAACCTATTTAAAGACATGTTTAGCAAAGCTTGAGAACAGAAAATCTTACCTGAGCTTTTGCCCCACTACTGATGCAATGAAGTTACATATTTGCTTAGAAGTTTGCTTGGTAACTTAAGAAGATTATTTAAATATTTCAAGATAATTTTAAGACAATGATCCAATCTCTAAGAATGTCTCAGACTAATGTCACCTGAACAACAAACTCTCTAATAGCAGGAGATATATCTCCAGAAGTTAGTTTATAGCCTATCAAATAATGGATGCCAAATATCAGTTGAATGGTTGCATTCATTAATGAATAAGTTGTTGAATATGAGAGCTGACCTTCTTCAAGTTATTCCTTAATTCTTATCAATAAATTATTACCAAAATTCCTGATTTTTTTCAAACTTAGTTTCATATGAATTTATAATTCAAGAAGGCAATAATATTTTGTTTAAACTAATTTTCTTGTTAAGAAATCACTTGTCTTTATGTTTGTGAATATAGCTTTCTCAAACAACTGTAGCTAATTCTAGTTGTCTGGAATGTGTGAAACTAATACGTGAATTTTCATGTTACATCACCCTGGATTTGTTGAAGGCTTTTAACTACTGAAAGCTGTACAAGGCAAAGGAAGAAAGAGGAGAAAGAAAGAGAAAAAAAAAAAAAAAAACAGAATAAGACTCCCTTCTTTGGATGTACTGAAATGCCAGAAATGGAATTTTAAAGGTAGATGAGAGTTTAGATATTATTTAGTTAAAGTGCCATTCTGTAACCAAGAATTCTGAGATCCGTTGGGTGACTCAGTTTTTCCTAGCTGGCTCAGGGCTCTGCATGTATTTACTCCAGATCACCTTGCTCAGATAGTGTCTATTTACATTCAAGTAATCCATTTCCACCTTAGTCTCTCCAAATTGAAGTGTCCTAGCAGTTTTTTTTTTCTTTTCTTTTTTTTCTGCTTCAACAGTTTCTTACTATCCCCAATCATCTTGAAAATTAAAATTACATTTTTCTAGATCTTCCTTGCTTTTATATATTTTTGTTCTTTGCTAGAATTACAGAGATTATTTCAGATTTGAATGTGCTTAACAAAGAGTCATTTAACTACTGTCCTCTTTTTTTTTAATTTTTAAAAATGTTTTATTTATTTTTGAAAGAAAGAGAGACAGTGTGAGCAGGGGAAGGTCAGAGAGAGAGGGAGACACAGAATCTGAAGACAGGCTCCCGGCTCTGAGCTAGCTGTCAGCACAGAGCCTGATTCAAGGCTCGAACCCACAAACAGCGAGATCATAACCTGAGCCAGATGCTCAACCAACTGAGCCACCCAGGCACTTCAACTACTATCCTCTTTGAGGGTTCACTGGACTTTAGATTTTTAGGTTTTCCTTTAACATATTTCTGTCAAGAGTAACTCTCTTTCTGAGTTTCATTTTGAGTCATGGGCAAACAGTTGACACCACATAAATGGAAACTTTTTTATGAAGAAATAAATAATCAATGAAAAATAAAACACACTACTAGATGAACTAAATAAATAATTTACTAAAATGTAGAGATATAAGCACAGAAAATTTCTCTGAGAAAAATAATAAAGAACAAATAATTCTACTTAATATATTTTGTTAGGGTACCCAGACTGTTTTTGGGCTTCCGAATGCATATGTATTTATTTTTAAATAATTAAAATGTAAAGAAGGAAACAAAATTCAAGGGAACTCAGTCATGAAGAAAATAATCGTTGTCTTTTTGGATATTCATACATAATTCTTTTGTAAATATATGTTTACAAATGAAATTCAAATTGCAGCTTTAATTTAATATCTGGAATTTTCACTGTGCCTTATATTTACTATGTATTATATTAACATTTGATTAACAATGATCCATAAACTTAATTATGACTTATGGCAAGTTTCGTTCTATGATATGCTATTACCTGGGAGTGTGCTATTTTCCCCTGGCTTCACATTTCTCTGCAGGAGGAGCCCTTGTCATCATATCTCTTCTCAGTTCATCTCCATATTCATGAATTTAAGAGACAAAACAGAGCTCTGTGTCTCAGCAACTTATGGGATATCTTTTGATATCTACCTACCTACCGTACTATGTGTTGTTTTACTCTTCTCTTTTGCACGCTCTAAAAAAACCAGTTTGTGTTTTGACAGAGGCCTGCAAATAGGAGACAGTGCCTGAGTGCCTGTATTTGCCTGATTCAAGTATCCTGCGAATCTAAGGACTATTGATTGTCTAATTAATTTTATTTCTAGTAAGAGGTCATTTTGATTTTTGTTTGCCAACCTTTCTTTCCATTTCTCTGTTGGATCTAAATTCTGGTCCAGAAAATAGTAAGTCATTTATGAAGCTTAAAAAAAAAAACTAACAACACATGTACCTATACATTTATTATTTTGAAATACTTATTGGTTCTAATGTTTGATTACTCTAAGAAAATATGATAAAATTTTGCAAATAAATTATTGGATATGTGAGAAATTATTTTAAATGAGAATTCCAGAAGAGGTGTATTATGTCAAGAAGCATGAGGATTCGTATGTTTCTTGATAAATAGTAGAAAAATTGTTATTTTAATTGTAATTTAAGTGGTATTTGAGGAGATGGCCCATTCATTACTCTTATCTATGTTGATGTTTGCTATTTTGAAAATATTGCTGTTGATAAAATATGCAATTATTTTTATCTGCATTTCATTGATTAATGACATTGTAAAATATGAAATGATTAATTAGTAATTTTCTTTTTGCATTCTCAAAAAATCTTCAAAGAACTAGAAGTACTACCTGATCTGTCTTCACTCCATTAACTTTCTATTCTCATTTCCTGTTAGTTTCTCATCGACTTATTAGGACCAGAGTTTTTTTAACGTACTCATAAAAATCTCTCTCTCTATATATATTTATTTCTTTCATCGGCCCAGAATTTTGATAATAACTTATATAGAGCTTGTGTTAGAGCTTGTATACTGTTATTCTCACGTCATCAGTCTTTATCATATGCTAGTACATTTGCTTTTGCGAACGCGATCTTTACAATCTATAGTATTCCATTCTCCTACCATTTTTGTATGTTACTTTATTTCCAGTTATTTATGTTTGTGTTTAGACAGAAATAAACATCTCTAATTTTCCTGTGAAAGCTTTAAAACTTCCTCATATTTTGTGAATTTATTTTAATGAGGTGGTTCATCTGATCACAATCTCCTATCAGTATAATCTATCAATTATTTAAAAAAAATTAACATACATTTATCATGATGAACACTGAGTAATGTATAGAATTATTGAATCACTATAGCATATGCCTGAAACTAATTAATACTGTATGCTAAGGATAGGGGACTTAAAATAAAAAATAAAAATTAGCAAATTTATTTTGAATAATATGTTATTTATTCATCTTTTAATTGCAAGTATTCTTTTTCTATTTGCAGGGTTTGTGTGTGTGTGTGTATAAAGTACCTGTTTACTTCATTTCCCAGTTTTTAAATCAATGTTAACAATCATTTGAAGTTTTAAAATAAATAATTAACAATTTTGACTTCTTAATTTTTCAAGTATTGTGCCACCTTTATTTCTTTGAATTTTTATTTACACATTTAAAAATGTTAAAATATGTATATATTTTGTTCCTAAAACTTTTTCAATGTCTTTCTTAGTTATGAAATATTTTCCCAAATCGACTGATGATAAGTTGTAATTAGATTTTGATTCTAGTTGTTTTATGCTTTCAATTTTCATTAACTCTTTAGTTCGGCTGGCATGTTTTGGATGGTCATATAATGATCAATTTCTTTTCAAAACACATTAATAAACAATGTATTATCTGTTTATATCTTATTTAGCATATACTCAATTCATGTATTTAAGGGCAATTTTCTTATATTTTACCAATTGTTTACCATTGATTCAGTGCTCTTCCATTTAGTTAACATAATTGTAATATTGAATACGCTTTCTTATTTCATAGGAAATAACACAATGCCTGTTCCATTGTAATATAAACTCTCTCTTTGGCATATGTCCACAGTATTTTGAAAATAGTAAAAATCTTCTGTTGACATATCCAATATGTTTTCTTTTTTTACATTTTTTAGGTTTTTATTTTATTTTTGAAAGAAACAGAGCATGAGCAAAGGAGGAGCAGAGAGAGAGGGAGACACAGAATTTAAAGCAGGCTCCAGGCTTTGAGCTGTCAGCACAGAACCTGATGTAGGGCTCTAACTCAAGATCTGCGAGATCATGACCTGAGCTGAAGTCGGATGCTTAACTGACTGAGCCAACCAGGGGCCTCTAAATTTTCTAAGTATTAGAGATAATTTTTTTAAACTATTAAATCATATATTATAATTTGTATATAACTATCCTTTATGTTTCATTATTTATACACTTTTGTCATCATGCTGATTTTTATGCTGATATTTCATTTTGTAAATTTTTAAATGCTTATTTATTTTTAAGAGAGAGAGGGAGAAACAGAGTGCGAGTGGGGGAGGGGCAGAGAGAGCTAGGGAGAGACCGAATCCAAAGCAGGCTCCACGCTCTGAGCTGTCAGCACAAGTCCTGTGCAGTGCTGGAACTCATGGACCCTGAGACCATGACCTGAGCCTTAGTCAGATGCTTAACTGAATGAGCCATCCAGGTGTCTCGTGTTTAAATTTTTAATCAATGTAATACATGTTAACTAAAAAATGACATGAAACAGATTTAAAAACAAGTCTAATTTTTAATTTTCTTCTTGATTAGGTATAAAAGGCACTCAGGAAATCACTGTAAAACCCAGTTAATAATCATTATCAGTGGGGGAAATTCACAAATAGACTTGTCCTACATTGTTGAGATAATAGAAAAAGTGATCAACTGAAGAAACAATGATAATCCTCAGAGGAAGTATGAACACCTGATAAAATTCAAAATAAGGAACCACATTTATAAAGAAGAATAAAAGTCTTATTACATAAATTACTTAATAAATAGGCATACAATATATAAAACATAATAGGCAGTCTTGAAAAAATCTATTAGATAAACAAAACAACCACATGAGAAAAAATATTAAACTTGAAGTATTTGAAAATAAGTTAAAACATGCATATCAAATTAATATCTGCAGAATATACTGGCCTTATTTAAAGGCACTATAAAGAGACCGTAATTACTTAAATAGTGATCAAGGTATTACATAAAGAAAGTCTAAAGAAAGCCTTCTAAGTTTGAAAGGAAAATACATAAATTTAAATTATCAGAGAGAGAGGAAAAAAACAAGCATAAAACACAAATATTGGTGGTAGAATATATTTGCAATCAAATAATTGAGAAGTATTTGATTACAACTTATTAAGACTATTAAGTAATAAGATAAATTGAAAACCACTGGGTCATCTAAACCAACATAAACTAAACTAGAAAAATAAAACCAAACAAAAACTGAAAACCTTTGAAAAAGTCAACACCTTGGGGCCCCTAGGTGACTCAGTCAGTTAAGCAACCGACTTATGCTCCACTTGTGATCTAACGGTTCACAGGTATGAGCCCTGCATTGGACTCTGTGCTGACAGCTCAGAGCCTGAAGCCTGCTTCAGATACTGTGTCTCCCTCTCTCTCTGCCCCTTTCTGTTCATATTCTCTCTCTCTCTCTCTCAAATATAAATAAAAAACCAAAAACAAACAAACAACAACAAAAACATTGAAAAGATCAACACCTATACGTAACCAAATGAAAAATGGTTACATTTCAAAAATCTTGCAATTATTGAAAGTCAGCAATACATCCTAACAACAAATAAGAAGCTGAACAGACTGAAATATCAACTCTTCTTGAATCCTTTAGAAAGGTGAGGAAACAAGGCAAAGGCTGCCTGTAAGGCTGGAGAAGCAGAGGAACGCAGGTGCAGAATCACAGGTAGGAGCTGGTGTGGGAACTAGTGCCAGAGATAAGGAAACCTGAACTGTAATTTATGAATTGCTGCATGCCTTGTGTGTTGACACCTGCAACAGTTAAAGTCTCCCAGGAAATTCATTCATGGAAAATAAAATACCACTGCAAACCTATTAGAATGAATTTTAAAAACCCTGAAAATACCAACTACTAGCAGGGGTGCAGTACAAGGGGAACTCTCACTCGTGGTGGGTATGACAAATGATAGAGTTTAGTTGGGAAGAAAATTTGGTAGCATTATCCCAGTCTAAACATAGTCATCATATGATTCACTAATAGTGCCTCTAGGCATTTGCCCAACTAATTTGAAAATCAATGTCCACATAAAAACCTAAACGTGGATGAAAGCAAAGCAGATGTCATGTAATAGGTGCATGGATAAAATACCTGCAGTGCATTTATGCAATAGAATATTGTCAACAATGACAACAAGTGAAGTATTAAAATATGAAGGGACATGGGCAGACTTTAAACAAAGTTTGTTAAGTGAAAGAAGCCAGTCTGATTGCAATTGTAGGACATTTTGGAAACCCCAGTGCTATAAATAATCAGGTCAGAGGTTTGGTATCAGGTGTGATGGGATGCCGGTAAGGTGAACTATGTGAAGTGGGGAAACTTAGGTTGGTGGAACTATTCTGTGCGATACTGTAATGGGGGATATAGAACAATTTACATTTGTCAAAATCCCAAAACTTTTATGGCAAAGAAGTGAGCCTTAATGTATGTTAATTTAAAAAAAAATCTTGGGATTTTGGGGACTATTGGAAGGGATTCAGATTGTGACAAGAGAATCTAATTGTATCACAAATATATGCAACAACTTTGCTGAAGCAGATGGAGGGAAATGAAGCTAATATATATAATTTTAGAAATGTCTAGAGTCTGTAATACTAATAGCACGAGGATTTGCGTGGAAGCACTGTATTCTGATTGGTAAAGTTATTCCCCTCAGTAGTAAAGGTTAATGAGTCTAATACTGCCATAAATGTATGCTGAAATTGAAAAATTAACTAGTGGAGTGTGGTTGGTAATGTCCAGGGTTATTACTGTTAAAAAAA
>NC_043700.1:169159022-169161997 GCF_006229205.1 Suricata suricatta
TGTGAAGCTCCTTAGTATATCTGGAAAGCGTTCTGCCCCCGGAAGTGGTAGCAAAGTTCCACAGAAAAAAGTAAAACTTGCTGCCGATGAAGATGATGATGAAGATGATGATGATGATGATTTTGATAATGAAGGAGCTTAAGAAAAGGCTCCAGTAAAGAAATCTATACGAGATACTCCAGCCAAAAATGCACAAAAATATAACCAGAATGGAAAAGACTCAAAACCATCAACACCAAGATCAAAAGGTCAAGAATCTTTCAAAAAACAGGAAAAGACTCCCAAAACACCAAAAGGACCGAGTTCTGTAGAAGACATTAAAGCAAAAATGCAAGCAAGTATAGAAAAAGGTGGTTCTCTTCCTAAAGTGGAAGTCAAGTTCATCAATTATGTGAACAATTGCTTCCGGATGACTGACCAAGAGGCTATTCAAGATCTCTGGCAGTGGAGGAAGTCTCTTTAAGAAAATAGTTTAAACAGTTTGTTAAAATTTTCCATCTTATTTCATTTCTGTAACAGTTGATATCTGGCTGTCCTTTTTATAATGCAGAGTGAGAACTTTCCCTACCGTGTCTGATAAATGTTGTGCAGGTTCCATTGCCAAGAATGTGTTGCCCAAAATGCCTGTTTAGTTTTTAAAGACGGAACTCCACCCTTTGCTTGGTTTTAAGTATGTATGGAATGTTATGATAGGACATAGTAGTAGTGGTGGTCAGACAAATGGAAATGGTGGGGAGACAAAAATATACATGTGAAATAAACTCAGTATTTTAATAAAGTAAAAAATAAAAATAAAAATAATGTTTCCAGACTCCAGCCCAGGTTCCTCCTTCTTTTGTGTTTCTAGATGTCATACTTTTGTCATTATTATGCTTTTATCATTTTTTTCTCCATTCTTACTTCAGGGCACACAAAGGCAGCAAAGTGAAACCCTGTGAAGAACTAAAAGGTAAGGGAGGTCAGGGCACCTGAGTGGCTCAGTAGGTTAAGCAACTGACTTCAACTTAGGTCATGATCTTGCAGTTCATGAGATGGAAACTGGAATTGGCCTCTGTGCTGGCAGCTCAGAGCTTGGAGCCTGCTTCAGGTTCAGTGTCTCCCTTTCTTTCTCCCCCTCTCCCACTCACACTATGTCTCTATCTCAAAAATAAAGAAACATTAAAAAATTAAAAGTAAGAGAGGTTGAAGTAGAGAAGTAACCTTTCCCTCTAACAGGGTAGGAGAGGGAGAACTTGGAATTGGCTTGGAAAAAAAAAAGTTTTGATATTATTTTTGTCTGTAAGTTTTGTTTTGTTTTTTATTATATATTATTTTTTAAAAATGTTAATGTTTATTCATTTGTGACACGGGGAGTGGCAGAGAGAGACCAAGACACAGAATGTGAAGCAGGCTTCAGGCTCTGAGCTGTCAGCACAGAGCCCAACATGGGGCTCAAACCCATGAAACATGGTATCATGACCTGTGCTGAAGTTAGACACCTACCCAACAGAGCCATTCAGGTGTCCCTCATTGTATGTTATTTTTAATTGACTTCATTATTTAGTAAACTTTTATATTTATTTTAAACAAACTGAGAAATTCCAATAGTTTATTTTTTCTTTTGTTTCCCTTGTCTCAGGAAGACCTATCTAGAAGAAAATTTCGATGGATGATATGTAAGAGGATAGTGCTTACGTTCTTCTCTAAGATTTTGATAGTTCCAGTTTCACATTCAGGTCTTTCATTCATTTTGAATTAATTTTTGTGTTGGCATAAGAAAATGGTGTACTTTTTTTTTTTTTTTTGCATGTCGCTATCCAGTTTTTCAAAGACCGTTTGTTGAAGAGACTTTTTCCCATTGCGTGTTCTTGTCTCTTTTGTTGAAGATTAATTGACCATATAATCATGGGTTCATTTCTGAGTTTTTCTCCTTTTTGATGCTTATTTGTTAGTTAGTTAGTTTGTTTTCAGAGTGAGAGAGTATGAGCAAGTGGAGGGACAGAAAGAGGGGAGAGAGAGAGAATCCCAAGCAGATTCTCTACCTTCAGCATGGAGCCCTACATGAGGTTTGATTCCACAAACCATGAGATCATGACCTGAGGTGAAATCAAGAGTTGGTCACTCAACCAACTGAGCCACCCAGCATGACTGAGCCACCCAGGCACTCCTCATTTCTGGGTTTTTTTATTCTATTCCATTGATCTATGTGTCTATTTTTATGCCAATACCACATTATTTTGAGAACCACAAATCTAGAATTGTGATGCCTCCAGCTTTGACTATATAGAAAGCCCCCTAACTACAAAACCCAAATTTCTCCTATTATTAGCCTCTTATATTATCATGATGCCTTTACTAGGGTCAATGAATTAATATTGATACATTGTTATTAAATGGAGTCCACACTGTATTAAAATTTTCTTGACTTTACCTCATTTACATTTTCCTCCTCATGGTATCATTATACATCTCCTTTAAAAAGTTTGTCATATCTTCTTAGTCTCCACTTGGGTCTTTTTTCTTTTCTTTCCTTTTTTAAAAATGTTTAAACAATTAATTAATTAATTAATCAATTAATTTTGAGAGATGGAGGCAGAGCATGAGCAGGGAAGGGGCAGAGAGAGAGGGAGACACAGAATCTGAAGGAGGCCCAGGCTCTGGGCTGTTAGCCCAGAGCCCGACGCGGGGCTCGAACCCACAACAGTGAGATCATGACCTGAGCCCAAGTCGGACGCTGAACCCATTGAGCCACCCAGGTGCCCCTGTAACAGTTTCTTAAATATTATTTTCCTTTTGATGACCTTGACATATTTTAAGTTTATTTGTAAATTTTGAGAGATAGAAAAAGAACACAAGCATGGAGGGGCAGAGAGAGAAGGAGAGAGAGAATCCCAAGAAGGATCCTCATTCTCAGATCAGAGCTTGGCACGAGATTCGATCTCACAAAATCCAGAGTCAGAGGGTTAACCGACTGACCTATCCAGGTGCCCCAGCGA
>NC_043700.1:169162097-169179594 GCF_006229205.1 Suricata suricatta
TGCCTTCATAATTCATTGCCTCTGCTTCAACAATGTGCAATTCATCCTTTGCACCAGCCCCTAAACTGACCGTTCTTAAAGATAACTGGTGTTCGTTTTCATCATTATCCACTTCAAAATGATAATCTTTGTCAGCCTTAAGTTCACAACTGAAAAGATACTTCTGGGGCCTCAGGGGGCTCATGTCCATGTCCATCGAATCTTCCATGAGGTGGTGGGCGCACACTTAGGTGGGAGAGAAGGCGGACGGAGAGAATCGACTACTGTTCTACAGAACAGCCAGGCAGGATGGAATCACACCAGGGACTGGAAATATTATTTTTAGAGGAAACTTTTGACATCTCGTCTATGACCAGTATGGCCGTGATGGGCATTACATTAGCCTAGGATAAGAAAGTCAATTAATTTTGTGTCTGCTGAGATTTCCGTTAGGGGACCAGTGTCCTCACGTACCAGCCGCTGTGGGTGACATTGTCTGTGAACAGCTCACAGCTGGACTCTTCCACAGGCATTATCCTGAGTCACCTGGAGCTGCTTTGGCAAAGTTGCCTTGGAACTATCCCACTCCTGAAAGAGGCCATCTCTTTCCGTGAGCCATATGGGCATGTAAAAACTGGGTCCTACGTCGGAGTATTTAGTGGATGCCCTTTATGCTTGTAAGCTCTCCTCGGGATCAGGATGAGGCTAGACTTAGCTGATGACCTGGTTTTGCTCATGCTCATTCCTCGTCCTATCCTAGTTTCGTCCGAGCCTGAGTCATCCGAGGTATTACCTTGGTAATCACTTGCACAAGAATCTCTATGTTTGGGTCTACTTCTAGACAATTCTCTAAAAAGAGAGCAAAAAAATGCTTTAACCTGTGCACCTACCTTTCCTTTCTTTCACTGTGTGTGTGGATGCATCCAATGGCAGTCCAGTTTTTATAATAAAGTTTGCCTCCTCAAACTAAGATTATTCACTGCCTTCAGTAGATAGAAAGCTGAGGAGTACTCTCTTACTTTCAGCCTGAATGAAATTCAAACAGCGTTATTTTACCAGGAGAAGATTTAAATATATTGATTTAAATAAACAAATCTATACTTACATATTTAATATATACTACACATAGTCTCAACATGAAATTAAATGTATGCAGAATATAACGTATATCTATATAAAAATGTATACATATTAATATATTCAATAAACATATGATGTATTAATATAGTCACACATTTTAAATACAATTCATATTTAATATAACAGAATAAATTTTACTTATTATTTATAGACAGACTAATAAATTCACTTAGTTTAATGTTGGCATTATGAAACTATAAATAACAGGTTTCTACAAAACTTCAAGAAGATAGTTTCCAAAATTGCAGTATTTGCTTCAGTTTTCTTTAAAATATTAATTTTTTAATATAGAAAACATGGAAGCATTTATTCTCAGTAATGAAACATGCCAGAAATGCAATGTCGCCTCCAGTATGGTAATATAGTCCTTTTAAAGACTGTTTTGCTGTGGACAGAGCATAGCTTAAATCCTGAGTACACTAGAGACAGCAGTTGGCATGTGCTCTTCAGTTTGACAACTCAGTTTGGGTTTTATACAGCTCAGCACATCTTTATTAGTACACCACACACTGTTATTGCTTAGAACAGAAGGAATCGTGCTTAGGTATTCATGAGAAGTGGAGTAGTTAAGTAGAAAGATTCTATAAAATGTAGACTGTTAAAAAGGCATACAATTTTATGATTTCTTCTCTTCCCCACCACAGCAGCCAAATGGTAATTCCCAAATTTACTTGTTAAAATGATTATTTTGATTCAAGTCATACGAAGATACTCTGTAAGTACTGAAAGTATACAGGATACTGTGTTAGGTCCTAGGTTTGCAAAGTTATATGAGACATAGTATTTATCATTAAACATATGCATTTTCTTTAAAAATCTTCCTGGTATACATCTTTATGGAGTGAATAGGTATTTCTTTTTCTCTTCATGTACAGGCTTTTATTTGACTTTTATATTTTTATCAGAGATGGTCTGCTGAATCTCCTGTTTTGCTGTTAGAAAATCATCTTACTTTCTTTTCAACTGAGGGTAAATTGAAGTTATAATCCAAATAATCTTCAGATACCATAATCTTGAAACTTTCACCATCTTTTTAATCGAATCATTCAATACAACCAGGCAGAGATTGCGTCTCATGAAATAAAAATGTTTATACATTCAGTTTTGCCACAGAGATATTTAAATTCATCAGCACAAGTGCACCTGGTGGCTCAGTTAGTTGAGTGTCTGACTTTGGCTCAGGTCATGATCTCACGGTTTGTGGTTTTGAGCCCTGCGTCAGGCTCTGTGCTGACAGCTAGCTCGGAGTCTGGAGCCAGTTTCAGAATCTGTGTCTCCCTCTCTCATTGAGTCTCCCCTGCTCATGCTGTCTCTCTCTGTCTCTCAAAAATAAATAAAAAACAGAAAAAAATTAAATTCATCAGCACATTGTCACAATCCATAAAAGCAGGATTTGGACTTTATAGGTATCAATGCAGACTATTTTTCCTATAATCCAAGAGATCATGATAATCGCCTCCTTACAGGAACACCCTCAGGAAAATTGAAGTATCTTGGTTATCCATATGACAAGAAGAGGCCTACTAAAAATTTGGTTAAATTCAAAGTCAAACCCAATTTATGACAAAAGCTGGGACTCAGCAACCAGAGATAGTTTCCAAAGAGGGAGCAATTTACTACCTTGCATAGACATTGTCAATAAGTGAAAAGCTGAGCAGCTCTTATGTTTCTTTGTTTTGGAGTAAAATAATATTCCTCAAATGGAAATCCTGTTGAATCCCATTTTCAAAGTTGCCAGAAAGAAATCTAAACTTGAATGTGGCAGAAGCAAGCATTAAATGATTCACAGAAGAGGTGGTACAGACAGTCTGACTAGGACCTTGTCATCTGGAAGTTCACATAGTATTAGAAGTATCTGCATTTAGAACACAGGCAGAAAGGACTTTGGAAAAATAGTGTTACATTTTAGGTTTGCCATTTGAAAGACAATTGAAGGCTTATTATTGGGTGTTGGTCAAAACTCTCTATGCTTCTGAAAGGCATCAGCTAACTCTGAGCAGAAAGGTACTCAATCGTATTTGACTGAGGTCTGAGAACATGTAAGTAATCAGGGAGCAGTGCAATAAAGCTCTCCCACAATGTGGAAATGCTATATTCCATAACATTCTAAAGAATGCAACATAGTGCACTGCATAAATGACAAGGTAGCATCACTACTGTGAGGTCAACCATAGAGCTATCCAAGGCATCCCCAATGTCATTGCTGTGTGGTCTGAATTCTATGACTCTATCCCATCCAAGTCAAAACATCCTACCTGACTCACAGATAGAAGTAAGTGTCAGATTGAAGACTGGATTGTTCTTTGCAATCAGAGGTATCATAACTGCATGATGTAAAACTAGATGGAAAAAAGTAAGGACAAGGCTATCCAATAGGCAAAGATACAAAATCTTTATTTAGTAATAGAAGAAAACTTAGGCACCCATTTTAAGGGAATCAGTTGGGTTTTATACACTCATGGGCTCTAGTCACTGGATTTCCTTTATACCAGGCATATAGGCCTCACTGATTAGACAAAAGTGCACTGCTGTAGGTACTAATTTGTGAAAATTTTTTTCTGATTCTTTACAGGAAGACATAAAGTAAGTTATTGAGATATGCAACAATCATATAAAAGTAGACAAAAAATAAATATAGTCTACTTTCAAGCTCAGAAAGAGATTGGAATGCTAATACTGATATCTGTGTCCAATTTGTTAGTAATTCCTCAATTCATAAAATAATTGGACATGCTATGCTTAGGCTGTGCACCCATGATCATAGAAATGACTAATTCCTTTTGGACCCAACAAAATAACTAATATAAGGGATATATTCAATGTCAAGAAGAAAGAATAATTTGAAAGTAGAGGGGGTTAAAATTATCAAAGGATACAGATCAGTGCATAAATAGAATATGTATTTTGTCGGAACATTAATGGTAGCTACAAGTGTCTGTTAACTGAGATTTATATCTAGTATGCTCTAGATGATATTTATCCTGTAACAGGTGAAATCTTAGAGAGTAGAATTAAGGCTTTGTAATAGCAAATTATTAATTCACCCATTAACCCAAGATATATTTCTTCTGATCAAAATATGCATTCACTGCTACCAATGTACAGATATAGGTAAGGAGACACTATTAAATGATTTTCTTTATCCTTTACCAAAAAGAGAACTAATAAAATGATTGTTATTCAAAATAGGTGATTCAAAAGGCATTGTTGGGGCGCCTGATTGGCTCAGTCGGTTAAGCCTCCAACTCTGGCTCAGGTCAGATCTCACATTCGTGGGTTCGAGCTCCGCGTCAGGCTCTGTGCTGACAGCTAGCTCAGAGCCTGGAGCCTGCTTCCGGTTCTGTGTCTCCTTCACTCTCTGCCCCTCCCCCTCTCATGCTCTATCTCTTCTGTATCAAAAATAAATAAAAAATTTAAAAAAACAGTTTAAAAAAAGAGGCATTGTTAAGTGAGTAACTTAAATTGTGTATAGAGGAAATGTATATGAGGTTATACTACTCTGAAAAAGTTTTTAGAAAAGGAGATATGAATAAAGGAATTGCAGGGGATGCAAATATACAACTAAATCTCTTTCCCACATAGAAGCCTTTATGTTTTTTTTTTCATTTTGTCTTATTCAGTAGTATTGGGCAACATTTAAATTTATGTGTACCCACAGAACCTTATATTAATGTAAAAGGTTCAGTATCATTGGACTTTATGGCATAAAAGCCTGAAGCCCCTTGGAAATCAAGAATAGTTTACTCCATGTAGTCAACTTTGGGAAAACTATGAATGCAGCTCCATGATCAAGTATCAGGGAAAAGTCCAACTCTATGACATCTGCTTGAGTAAGGGACTGAGTAAAATAATCAAGAAGATTGTTATTATCACATGCTCTGTGGCTATATAACGCAAAAGCTTAACCAAAGCAGGAAATAGTGACCATCAAATGGATAAAATGAGGAAATAGGCAGATGTCATAGCAGATTGCAGATGGTCGTTAGAAGATGTGACTCCTCAGGAAAAGACCCCATCATGATAGTCCTATGTGACCAGGTCAGTGCAAGACACTAGTATTCTTAACTATTTCTTTTGTTATCTGTCACTTAGTAGTCACTGCTTTTAGAAGAAATTTCTGTATTGAGTTTTTGTAGAAAGAAGATTGGACACTTGTTGGCATATAAACACTCCTTAAAACTTCCCTGTATATAACCTGAACAAAAGACGTGAACTTGTATCAGCTAATGACGCCATATATAGGAAACTGACTATAATTCCATATTCATGGTTTTTAGGTTATATTTACCATTCTGGTAAGTTTTCATTTGACCTGAGGACAACATTTACCAATGAGTTGGGTAGGTTGGAGCATGCTGAGAAGTAGAGCTTTTAACTGTTGAACGGGGACAAATTAAGCAGCTATGCAGTGATTCACATACAGGAGAAACTCCTTGGTGGGATTGGGGAAGAAGGGAAGTGACCTAGTAGAATCTCTTAAATAGGCAGAAAATTGACCTGTTGAAAAATACTCTAATGATATTTGATATAGTCTTCACCTAAGGCATAATTTTATTAGGGCATCTCCAGGTTAGTATTATTTTTTTGTCATAAATAAATCAAAATCTACAAAAAAGAATAATTATTTTAAATTTTTTATGTTTATTTTTGAGAGAGCAGAGTGCAAGTGTGGGAAACGTAGACATAGAGGGAGACACAGAATCCAGGTTCCAGGCTCTGAGTTGTCAGCATAGAGCCCCATGTGGGGCCCAAATTCACAAACCACGAGATCATGACCTGAACTGATGTCAGATGCTTAATCAACTGAATCCCCCAGGTGCCCCAAAAGGAATAATGTGATTAGGACATCTCTAGTTTAGCATTTTCTGTGGTACATAAATCATAATCTACAGATCTATGCAGGAGCATGACTAGTTGGAAAATGCCACATAAACTATTAAACTATTTGAATATAAAAATGGAAATATATAGTAACATGCATTAGGTCAATCACATTTTCACTCTTGGGGAATTTTAGTCAAGAAGCATAACAAGAAGTTGACAATGAAATATAATTTTTCTAATTACTTGGTTTAAAATTGTATCTTATGCCCAAAGTCCTTTAAAAACATTTTTAAATGTTTTATTTATTTTTGATACAGAGAGAGAAAGAGCATGAGATAGGGAGGGGCAGAAAGAGAGGGAGACACAGGATTGGTAGCAGGTTCCAGGCTCCGAGCTGTCAGCACAGAGTCTGACCCATGGCTCAAACCCATAAATGTGAGGTCATGACTTAAGCCAAAGTCAGAGGCTCACGTGACTGAGCCACCCAGGCACCCCTCCCAAATTCATTTTTGACCATCCTAATCTTCTCTAGCTTTTTTTTCATAATTCTGATTACATCCTAACATAGTATATAATTTACTTTCATTGTTTATTGTTTACTGCCTGTCTTTCATCAGTAGAATATAAGATGCACAAAATTAGGGACCTAATCTTACTTTATTGATTTATAATAAACCCATATACTTGTGAAGGGTATGTAGTAGGTGCACACAATTGGTGAATGAATGAATACATATATGAATGTGTTCAAGGCAACTGTTATGTTACAGTATGGAACTACTATGGACCATGTGAGAAATGAAACTGTGGGGATACTGGATGAGGTTAAGAGTTTGTGTTTATATGAATTATGGAAGTAAAGAAGCAGAGAGAGAGATCGAGGAAGAGAAAAAAAGAGATAAGAGAACAGGGGAAGGAAGGAAAGAGAAATTAATGAGAATGAGCAGGAGAAAAATAGGAAAAGTGGGAAAATGTGGAGTAAAGGATTAACTCATCTTTAGAGCTCTTTTAGTTTTTGTTCCTATGATCCTTAGCTGTGTATCTTCCCAAATTTCTAAGGAGTTCTTTCTCTAAGACACTCCTGTATCTAAATACAATAAATCACAGACTTCCCACACATTTAAAAGGTGGATTTCCAGATTTTGACACAAAACGACCTAATGAAAAAGAATAAGTGCCCTGAAATGTACTACACAAGATTTTTCTCTAGTTCAATAGTCACATGAAAAATGATAGTAGCAAAATTATTTTGATGGTAAACAAAGGTATTCTCACTTTTACCTAAAATGAAAGCAATCCATTTTATGTTCTTTACTGTGATGCCTTAAGAGATACATGCATTTTTCTCATTTCCAAAAAAAAACTATAAATATAAAATTGAAGGTGTTAGGAGTTATTTAGTATACAATAGTTATAATTAGAGTTGACTGTCTTTTCCTTTTGACCTTGCAGAAACAATAAATGTTAATGAGGCAATCTTATTTTTGTGTGTGGAGTTGTTCATATGAAAAAAAGAACATGAAAAATTCACCTGCTAACATCTGTGGTGCCCACAGACCTTGTGCAAAGAATTGAATGCTTTACTCTCAATGATGCACAAAAATATCCTTATGTTGACAAAATATAAACTTGTAACTTCAACACCTCACTTATTCAAATAAAATAATATGAAAAAATCTAAATTAGATATAAAATTTTTGACAAATTTGACAGCCTAAATAAGGATTCTGTGAGAATCAGTAAAAAAATCAGATCATGTGGTGAAGGCCATTGAATACTAGACTTGAAGTTTATTCTCTTATTCAGAGCTCAAAAGTTTAACTTTGTAATGGTTTTTTCTTAATTTGGATCTAATATTAAGGAACTGATGTTTTAATGGTTTATCTAGGATTAGTATTAGATCTATTAAAATAGATGCAAAACAAGGAGTTAAGAAAAGTGGCATTTGGAGCGCCAAAGCGGCTTAGTCGGTTAAGCAACTTTGGCCCAAGTCATGATCTCACAGGTTTTGGGTTTGAGCCCTGCATCGGGCTCTGTGTTGACAGCTCGAGCCTGGGGCCTCCTTCAGATTCTGTGTCTCCCCCTCTCTCTGCCCTTCCCATGCTCATTCTCTGTCTCTTTCTTTCTCTCAATAATAAATAAAAATGTTAAAAAAACTAAAAAAGAAGAGTGGCATTGAAGTTTATGGTTTCATGAGGATAAAATAGAAAAAAGTACTTTATTAAAGAAACTAAAATAAGTGAAATAACCTAAAACATTCATAATTTGCATAGCTTTTCCATTATCCAAGTGTGATGGGCAGAATAACAGAGTCACAAAAATGTCCACATTCTTATTCCCTCAAGCTGTGATTGTTGTCTTATATGGAAGAAGGGAATTAAGCTTACAGATGAAATCAAGATTGCTCATCAACTGACTTTGTAATGAGATTATCCGGATTTATTAAGGTGGACTCAATGGAATTATAAAGAGCCTTTAAAATGAAAGAGAAGCAGAAGAGGAGGTCAGATAATGGATATAGTAAAAACTCAAACCATAATTGCTGGCTTTGAAGAAAGACGAGGCAAACCAAAAACCCAGGAATTTGGGCACCTAAAGAAGCTGGAAGGGTCACAAGGGTGACTCCGTTGGTTAAGTGTCCTACTCTTGATTTTGCCTCGGGTCATGATCTCAGGGTTCCTGAGAAAGAGCCCCAAGACTGACAGCACACAGCCCATTTGAGATTCTCTCTCTGTCCCTCTCTCTCTGCTCCTGTCCTGCTCTTGTTCTCTCTCTCTCTCTGTCTCTAAAGAAATAAGTAAACTTTAAAAAGAAATTAAGAAAGAAGCTAGAAAATGAAAGAATAGAGTCTCCCAAAAAGCCCCTAGAAGAGCACAGTTGTGTTAATACTTGATGTTAGCCTACTGGGACCCATTTTGGACTTTTGATCTCCAGAACCTATGAAATAAATTTATATTACTTTAATTAATACTTTTATGGTAATTTTTATATCACCTATAGAAAATTACTGTGCCAAGTCTCTTCCTGGTGAATTCAACATTCAAAAGTAGAATTCCTTTCTAGATTGCCTTTTGGGCACTGAGGCTTGGGTACCTTGTTTCTTTCTTTCCCTTATTCACACCTTTTATTACCAAGGCTGTTGATAGTCCTTAGTTAGTTTGCATGACTTCTAAGTTCATGAGGTGAAGCATCTTAATTCAGGGTAACATTATTTTATTCATTTCAAGGACTTCTAATTAACAACTTGTTTATTCAGTTAATGCTAGTAAATCACTCTAAGCTGAATGTCCCAGGTATTTCATACTTCCAAATCTGTCTTCAAGACATTGCTATAGTACTTTCTTTTTGTTTTTATTCAATTCCCATCTATTTGTGATCGGTAAATTAATTTTACTAAGTGTCCATTTTGCTTTTAATACTCAGCCCAGTACTCAAAGCCTCTGTGATAGGCAGCTCCTAGGAGGCCCTGAGATTCCTACTTCCTGATGCACATAATCTGTATAATTCCTTCCTGTTGATTGTGAGTCTGACTTGTGAATATGATGAGACATCATTCGCATAATTTATATTTATATGACCAACTGATTTTTGTTGAAGCAATTAATGTCCCTGATAAGTTGACTTAGAGTTACTCAAAATGGACATTTTCCTGGTGAGCTCTTAAAAAAATGTCAGAGAGAACTGAAGGGAGAGGAATCGTTCTGCTGGCCTTGAAGGAGCAACGTGCCATGATACGTGATGAGGGGCATGTGGTAGGAATTGTTGGAGGTTTCTAGGAGCTCAGAACATCCCCAGTTGATGGCTAGAAAGAAAGCATAAGACTCTCAGTCCTCCAATCTACAAGAATTAAATTCTGCCAATAACCAATAAGGATTCAAAAGGACCCTGAGCCTCAGATAAGATCACTTCCCTAGCTTCCACCTTGATTTCAGCATGATGGGACCTGAACAGAGAATGCAGTAAAAATGCACTGGACTCCTCATGCACGCAAACTGTGAGATGATAAATATAGTTAAGTTGCTAAATTGATAGTGATTTGATATGTGGCAAGAGAATCAATTGCACACTCACAGTAACATTTCCCCAACACATTTCTCTTATTTAATTTGTCTCTCCCTTTATATAACTATCTTTTGCACAGGCCAAATAGATACAATGAATGGAGATATGACAGGAATACTGTCCCTGTCTCTTTCAAGTCCTTGACACTAACACTAATCTACAATCTTTTCAGTCATGTGGGATTTCTTTTCATTTAATATTTTCCTAAGTAAAGGCAGTTCTAGTGGCTTCCATTTTGCCTTTCCACCATTGCCCTCATTTCACAGGTCAGGGACTCAATCCTGGGATTCTGTCAGTTGCTGAGTGTGTCTATTCCCAATATACATTTTGGAACTGGAGAACTAATTAAAAAAGTGTGTTTGAAAAGCCTCTGGACCTATCATGAGATGAAGCTGAGCTAAAACTCTACTAGGAACCATAAGCCCTTCCTCTGACTGGTGGGCCACAGGGATATTTTGAGTCTCCTGCAATAAGTGTCAGTTCAGAGCAAGTGTCCAATAATCCACAGAAAGACTGACCATTCCTTTTTCCACAGAGCACAGTAACTTTGGTAGTAGGTCCCTGTGGGGAAGGTTGAGAGGAAGAGTAACAGTATAAATTTTTAGCATTCTACTGGGGTCCTTCCTCTAAAGGAACTGCCCCTGGCTTTGTTCAAGGGGTGCTGGGCTTGTGAACAGGCTCAGGTCTGGGAATTGATTGAGGGACTCTGATTCTCTGTTTCAGTAATTCAAGTTACACTTCAGTTTACGTGAACTGGAACTCTTCCACTCATATTGATCAATTAGGAATTTATTAGACTGCCCATCCATTTCTCTTCTAGGGGCACCGTGATTTTCACAAGTCAGATTTTTTTGTTTAGTGCTTGACTTTGCCGTTCATTACAGTAGCAATGTCCACCTTGTCTTTGTCGGGGCCGCCAAGTTTTCTGTCTGCCTCAGGCAAGGATTATCACTCTCCAGAGAGTGAACCAGCAAACAAGATTTGCATCTAGAGACTGGAGACTGCCATTTCCTGGTCAAAATAACTTTGGCGTCTGTCATGCTGGGCCAGACTGGAGTGGCCAAGGTGCACAAAAGATCAAAACCGTATTTTGGATTATTCAGTGCTAACTTCCCCCTTCCCAGCATTGCTGAGGCAAATCTGGGCGTTTCTTTTGATATTCATTTGACTCTGTTTACCTGGTAACTAACCCTTAGTCAGCTGCTTTGTTTTCCCGCCTTGAAACCTTTATAAAAGACAGTTTTCTGAATAAAGCTCTCTTTTTTGCCTGATCAACAACTGTGAGTGCTGTCTTTACTCTCTGCGTCTCCCTCTCCCTCCTGCCCTTTTTCTCCCCCTCCCTCTGGAGAAGGACCCGCGTCGATTCTCCGCCCTGCAGCTCAGGACGGAAGAAACAGGTACCGCCAACCGCCAGAACAACCGGCCCCCAGGCAATTCAATGCTGCCACTTGACCCCTTGGCTTCTATTCTCATTGAATTTCAGGATCTCAGTTCTGTGGCAGCAGTCTCTGATCTGTAGAAAAGAACAACTGCAGAGCTCTTTAAGGATGCTGGGTCTCCCCTCACAAATGTATCTCTCACAGGTTTGGTAAAAGGTATGTACCTCTGGGGGGATGAGCATGTCTTAGGTGATAAATCCACTCTAACATTCAAATCTGCCTAAACTTTTAGTACCTTCTACAGGATAACAAAGTGGTTAATGCATTTCAACATAATTTTGAACAGGCCACGTTTTAGTCCATTTTTCAAAAAGCCAATGAGACGGGCGCCTGGGTGGCTCAGTCGGTTAAGCCTCCGACTTCAGCTCAGGTCAGATCTCGCGTTCGTTGAGTTCGAGCCCTGCGTCAGGCTCCGTGCTGACAGCTAGCTCGGAGCCTGGAGCTGCTTCCGGTCTGTGTCTCCTTCTCTCTCTGCCCCTCCCCCTCTCATGCTGTCTCTGTATCAAAAATAAATAAAATATTGAAAAAAAAAGCCAATGAGACAAACTGTTAGAGACATTTCAACCTTTCAAGCTTCAACACTGGATCCAAAATCTCCGCTTAGTGGCTCCGTATCAACAGATTTGGTTAGATTCAAATTAATATTCTTTAGGCCACTATCCTATACTCTTAATATACATTTCTACACCTATCTTTAGAATCTGTGTGTATGTAAGTTGGAGTATTCATGTAATTCTTTTGGAGTATAGTACATCTCTTCATGGGTTACACTTTGTACCTCATCTTTCGACCATACTGATACATAAGTTTAGCTATAGGTCTGGAAGCAAAGAGGAGTACCAAGGGTAGGTACTGAACAGAACCTTGACAGTGTCTTGGTAGCCAACTACCTAAAAGGAAGCCACGAAAGCTTTCTCAGTCCACTTCTTCAGACTAGGGCTTGGTAGAGTGCATAGGTTTAGTGTTCCCAGCTACGCCAGGATCTGTTCATATGGCCAGTTCCAATTTTCAGGATCCCATCCCTTTCCAATTAATGCATTCATTTAAAAATGCATATGCATGGGGCACCTGGGGAGCTCAGTCGGTTGAGCGTTGGCTTCGGGTCAGGTCATGATCTTGTAGTTCGTGGGTTCCAGCCCCGCGTCAGGCTCTGTGCTGACAGCTTAGAGCCTGGATTCTGCTTCAGATTCTGTGTTTCCCTCTCTCTCTGAACCTCCCCTGCTCCCGCTGTCTCTTTCTGTATCTCAAATATAAATAAAAAACATAAAAAATTTTAAAATGCATACCCTGTGAAGTTGGAAATTCAATTTCTGGCTATAATTCAACCTCCCACAGGATGAGGCTCTTGGTTCGGTTTTAGAAATTTCATCTTCGTGGATACAGAAGATAAGCGTTTCATTCAGGACAGACAGAAACTTCTAGGTCCTTCATGCAGGAAATTTAAAGCCCCGAGCTCATTCTGTTTCTGTACTTTGAACAGCACTCTTAGGAGCAACCAGCAATCTCATTATAGTTATTAATTTGATAAAAAATGTTTTATGATAGCAAATACATGGTCACTCGGAACCTTGTCTCTTGTAAGTATTTGGTGCAGAGTATCTAACGGTAATAATTTGCATATACCTACTGCCACCTCTTGTCAAGGATCATCAGTGCCCTCTTTACCACTGGAAATAGAATAATTAGTATCTTTAATTAGAACCAGATTAGTGAGTCAATTTCACAAACCCCAGAACTAATTCAGAGAACTCATCCTTAAGATTATGTCCCTCTGAAACCACTCTCAGTAGCAAAATCTGTAACAGTGAAAGTTCTCCAGACAGGAAAAAAACCAATAGCAGACACACACACACACACACACACACACACACACACACACGCTTACATTTATTTATGTTTATATATCTAAATGTATTTATTTTAAGGAATTGGCTCATACATTTATGGGGGTGGCAAATCCAAAATCTATACAGGAAGCTGGTAGCCACAAACTCAGACAAGAGTTGATGGTGGCATTCTTGAGTTCAAAATCAAATTTGGTTAGCTTCCAATTAATATTCATTATGCATTAACCTATATTCGTAATGTCCATTTTTGCACCTACCTTTGGAATTTTTGTCTATATAAATTGGAGTATTCAAGCTCCAACACAAACTCCATAACACAGATTAAACACTTAAGGAGGATTTCTGTTGTGGTCTTGATGCACTAATCTTTCTTCTCTGAGGAACCTCAGTTTTTATTCTTAAGGCCTTCATCTGATTGAATGACATCCACTTGCATTGTTGAGGGTTATCTATTTTATTCAATGTCATCTTATTGTAGATATTAATCATATTCACAAGATATCCTAACATTAACAACTAGACTGGTGTTTGACCAGGGTCTATGCCCTTGACACTATACGTTAGCCAAGCTGACACGTGCAATTTAACTATTACCTTCAGCAAAGACATTCTTAAATGTGCTGACATTATATTCCCTCTCAGTTCATAGAAGTGTAAAATACAAAGACTGCTAATACAACTTGATGCCACTGACTTGATTCATTCTCAGGTGTTCGCAATTTAATCAACATTAGTTTTGTAGCAGAAGTGCAAATGTTCACATAATGAAAAAGACAAATAATGCCTTAGTATTTTTATGAAAATATTTTTGACTTCATATATCTTTAAAATTTGTTGGATAAAACCACAAATGTACACAGGACTACTCTGAGAATACCTGTTCTAGCAAATTATCATTAGCTTATTTCTAGAAGTTTAATTATCAGCTTTTTGAGAGAAGTAAGATTGAAATGATTTGCATTCTCTCTTTTCATGAAGAACTGTATCACAGTTACTTACCTCCTTTTCTCCAAGGCTAATAATTGGAAAGCATATTGAAAAGGCATCAAATCCAGTGTTTAGTATGTTTATTGTCATGCAATTTTTAATCTCTTTTCTGCTTTGCTTTCATTTTATTAAATGAAGAATGATTTTTTTTGAGGTTGATGGTTTCATTTAGAATTTTTTATATACATTCCATCAGGAAAAAAGATGAACTATCCAAAATGAAAGTGTATTTCAAGTAGAAACATTTGCATGTACTGTTGTGCCAATATATTATTAAAATATTTTAATGAAAAATAAATGACTTATATGTTATGCATCAAACTGAGATTCTACATTTTATTTTAAAATTTATTAGATTCTGAATAATTATTTTAATATTAATGGAATTCTTAACAATAAGTAAATGAGTTCATAGTTTATTCAGAAAAAATAATTCTAAAGAAATCATAGGTCATAATTTAAGTGAAATGCCTCCTAAATTAATCCTCATAATAAGGATTTAAGATTGATTTAGATTCGGGATAACAAGTCAACAACAATCAACTATTACTAAAATCCCATTTTTACCTTATTTTTCTTCAAAAGCCTTTTTGTTCTTAGCTGATTTAGAAAAATTCTTGCTGTAATGTAAAGAGAAGAGTTTTATTTTATACAGCTAATTGTACAGAACATAAGGTTACTACTTTTCTCATTTCTAAGCACTGTTTTTTCTTCTTTCAAGAGTATTCATTAAAACTTTAAGGCTTCGAGATACTTTTGGCTTCACATACTTTTTTTTTCCTTTTAGCCGAAGCTGAAATTATTAAATCTGCCATGTAATGTACCATTTCTACAATAAAGCAAATTTTATATTTTGAAAGGAAAAAATTTTAATACCTTAAATGAAACAAAATCCTTCTTATAATCTTCTCACTATATTGATAGTTTATGATTTTATTAGTATTTTAATACATTTTAGAGCATCATCTTGGCTGAATAGTTATTATTATTATTTATAATATTATTTTAATGTTTTGGTACAATAATTCAAAATCTAATATCAATTCATTTCAATATTTTAGTTAATAGCTGTCATAGCTGAAAACATTATTTATAAATATATAGATATGAATAAATGTTAAGTATTTGGTATACCTAATAAACTATGGTACTTCTCAAATCTGGTTGGTATGAATTCTAATTATACAGGTTATTTTCTTTTGTTTTAACATTTGGTTACTTATTTTCTATAATTTTGGTCTCAGTCTGTTTGGGCTATAACAGAATGCTGTAGGCTGACAGGTTTATAAACAATAGAAATTTAGGTCTTCCAGCTCTGGAGAGTAGCAAGTTTAAAATCAAGGCGATGACACATAAAGTTCTGGTGACAAACTGCTTCCTGGTTTATTCACAACCTTCTTCTCCCTGTACCTTACCTGGCAGATGTGAGAAAGCCCTCTGGAATGTTTCCAGAAGAACAGTAAACTCAATTGTGGGGGTTCAGTCCTCACGGCTCAATCACCTTCCACAGACCCCAAATTCAAATGCCATCATTTAGGTATTAGGTTTCAACATGTAATTTTTGGCAGGACATAAACATTCAGTGTATAGCGATGTCTAATGTTAATGAAGCATTTTTCAAGTTAGACCATTTGTTTATAATATTTTTTGAGATGCTGATATATGGAAGGCACAAAACTTACAGTAAAATTCCATAATGAAAGAATTATTTAAAACACTTATTTTTGAGGTGTTTGAGTGGCTTAGTTTGTTAAGTGTCTGACTCTTGATTTCATTCAGCTCAGGTCATGATCTTGCAGTTTGTGAGACTGAGTCCCGCGTTAGGCTCTGCACTGACAATGTAGAACCTGAGAATCTTTCTCTCCCTCTTTCTCGGCTTCACTTGTGCACACACTCTATCTCTTTCAAAAATAAATATAATTAACTTAAAAATAAAACACCCATTTGCAATGAAATTTAAATCACTCTTAAATTTTGTTTTGTTTGAATAGTTAAAATTTAGTTTTCAAACTATGTTAGGTAGCCATAATATACATTATCTTTTATCCTCTCAGTATATAATGTCTGCTTTGTTTTCATCTTAAATAATCACAGTTTGTTTTGAGAGTGGGTGGCATTTACTTAATTTTAGAGAATTAGATTCTTATTCTGCAGTGGAAGAAACATGACTCCATAAAGAGTTATGGCAATATTACTTTTTGTTTTCATTGGTCCTAAGTTAGATATGTGACCAATTTTGGGTCTTATAAATAGATATGACAACAAATGTTCTTTTACTTGTTTCTGTATGATTAAAAATAATAAATAAATATATATGTATATTAAGTAGATGATAGATAATCAAGTTAATAAATCAAGGCTTCCTGAAGAAAGGAAGTATTGTTTTTACTTATTCTCATTCACCTGGAAACAGATGTGAAAGACTCAAGGCACAACACATACCTTGTGATTATAGTGTTTCAGCAGGGGAAAAGGACAATAACATCCATCTTAATGACAATAGAAAAATAGAAAGTGCTTGTGTCCCAGATGGCCTCATGGAGTAGTGAAAGCCTGCCAAAACACATTCCTACAAGAGGCTGTATTTTATTATATCACTACAAGTCTGATTTTATTGCCTTGGAATCAAAAGCATTTATAAGTAATGGAGAATGTACCACTAAGGGACACTTGTCATCCTAGAGTAGATCACAACATTTGGTATACTTTTCTTTTCTTTCTTTCTTTTTTTTTTTTTATAAAGAACAACTCTAACGACTTATCTTCATCTTTGACAACTTTTTAAAATTGGATTACTAAGTACTTGTTAGTAAATCTTAAGATAGTTTAAAGAAGTGTTTTGATCACTCCCAATTTAAAGAGAAATTAGAATATAGCAATATACTTTCCATTTATGGTAGTATAGGCTGTTACTGATTTCATAGGACATGAGTAAATAGAAATAGATTATAATCTTCTTTAATAAATTAAGGATTTAAAAAAGTTCTGTGCTCACACTTCACATAACCTAGAGCACATTATTTTCTGTGCAGGAAACTCATGTAATGTATGTAATTTATAACTATGATAGACCAAAAGAAGGGTCTTTCTGTTAATATGTATATTTAATATGAATAAGGATTATTTTTCTGTATTTTTATTTTAGAAACTAGAGTAAAACTAAACTCAGGGTGAAGATGGTAGATTGAACACTTATCTTAATGAATGTCCTAAACCCCA
>NC_043700.1:169179694-169181710 GCF_006229205.1 Suricata suricatta
TTTTCTGTGCAGGAAACTCATGTAATGTATGTAATTTATAACTATGATAGACCAAAAGAAGGGTCTTTCTGTTAATATGTATATTTAATATGAATAAGGATTATTTTTCTGTATTTTTATTTTAGAAACTAGAGTAAAACTAAACTCAGGGTGAAGATGGTAGATTGAACACTTATCTTAATGAATGTCCTAAACCCCAGCAAAAAATGTAAGAAATGTTTTAAACATAAAACTTCAAGAAAAAAATGTAACGGAAAAAATAATAGCAAAAGTATTTCAGAAGATACTACAAATTATTCCCTGATTTAGCCATCTCAGGAAAATTAAATTCCAAGACCAAAATGATGAAAACAGAAGGAATCTAATGTGCTAAAAAATATCTGTATATAGTCCAAGAATTAGTAGTATTTTGACCATTTGAAAGTAAAAGTGAGGGGCGCCTGGGTGGCTCAGTCGGTTAAGCGTCCACCTTCGGCTCAGGTCATGATTTCACGGTTCATGGGTTCGAGCCGCGCATCGGGCTCTGCGCTGACAGCTTGCTCAGAGCCTGGAGCCTGCTTCGGATTCTGTGTCTCCCTCTCGCTCTGACCCTCCCCTGCTCCAGCTGTCTCTCTCTGTCTCTCAAAAATAAAAAATAAAATAAAAAGTAAAGAAAAAAAAACATTAAAGAAAAAGAAAGTAAAAATGAAGAGAATTTCTGGGGAGGTGGGGAAAAGCATTTACTGAAAACCTGTTTAATAAAAAGCTAAAATCCCAAAATGTGGTTATTCCGTCCCTCCTGCACAATGTTAGAAACAGGAAGATCTATTCTATGAAAAGCATAAAGAAAATAAAGATAGATGTCTTGATTAGAATAAAATTTCAAAGGCAGTTAAGAAATATGATATTATTTCTCCTAGGAATTTGATCAGCCCATGAGAAAAGTTGCAATGATACAGACATCAGACATTTCCTAATGAAACCACCGACGTGATCAAGAAAAATAAATAGGATAATTGGGACTGAGGATCCCAGAAGGGCATCTGTGCAATAGGTATACAGAGAAAACAAATTAGGAACCCAATTAGAGTAGATTGGATAGCAGATCTATAAGACAAGGGAATTTAGCTCCATCTTATGGGTCTGAATGTATTGAAAATGATTTAGATTAATTGGGGGCACAGGAGTGTGTGAGTGAATTAAGAATAATTATACTCCTCCACTATCAATTCCTATCATTGTTCTACAGTAATAAAATATTTATCTTTTAGCTCAACATATGGCTCCATGAAATATGTGTTTCCCACTCACACTAGTAGGTATATGTGGCCATGTGATCAAATTGTTGCAATAATTTCTGTAGATGTTAAGGGCAACTGTTGGACAATGAAGTTCAAAAGATAAACCCTTTTATTATGTTTGTTTTGTTTTGTTTTTGATAAGTTGAAACAGCTGCATGACTGGATATCTTGGAACATGAAATGATTCTGCAAATGTAGGTTTCAATAACAGAATGATGTGATTGAAAGATCCAGGGTTCTGATTCTATAGTCTCGGACTGTCTACTTCTAGAAATGGGAGACACGTAAACTTACGATTTAAACTATGGGTGTGTTGTATGAGCTAAGTGGAGGCTATCATACCAATAATACAATGTATTACTGGAATAATGCATTGTACATGGAAAAACCTAAAATATTTGTCATTGGCTTAGCGGCAGAATCAAAAGAACACTGATAATGTGGGCTAGAAAGCTTGTGCCTTTTAACATGTTCACACACAATGCATCGAGATTTTTCCTACTTTCTAGCAGGAAACAATGTTCCAGGCTCATCTTACACTTTCCTCCACCTAGTTCTAGAATGAACTTTGGCCGGGTGCGGTGGCGCGCGCCTGTAGTCCCAGCTACTCGGGAGGCTGAGGCAGGAGGATCCCTTGAGCCCAGGAGTTCTGGGCTGTAGTGCGCTATGCCAATCCGGTGTCCTCACTAAGTTCGCATCAATATGGTGACCTCCCAGGCGGGGGGGGGGGGGGGGG
>NC_043700.1:169181810-169184527 GCF_006229205.1 Suricata suricatta
TTTGTTGTTGTTGTTCTTGTGGTTGTTTTCATTCCAAGATTTTATTTAAATTCAAGTTAGTTGACACATAGTGTAGCACTGGTTTCAGGAGTAGAATTTAGTGATTTATCACTTAAATAATTCCCAGTGCTCATCTCAACAAATGCCCTCCTTAATGCCCGTCACCCATTTGGCCCATCCCCCCCACCTCTTCTCCTGCCACCTTCAGTTTGTTCTGTATAGCTAAGGGCCTTTTACGGTTTTCTGCCCTCTTGTTTATATCTGATTTTATTTTCCTTCCCTTCCTCTATATGTTTTGTTTCTTAAATTCCACCCATGAGTGAAATCATATGGTACTTGTATTTCTCTGACTGACTTATTTCACTTAACATAATATATTCTCATTTGAATCATGTTTTTGGAAATGGCAAGAATTCATTTTTCTTGAGGGCTAAGTAATTTCCCACTTGCATATATATATCACTTCTTGATCCATTCGTCAGTTGATGTACATTTGGGCTCTTTCCATGATTTGGCTTTTGATGATAGTGCTGCCATAAACATCAGGGAGCATGTGACTCTTCAAATCAGTATTTTTGTGTCCTTTTGATTAATACCTAATAGTGCAATTTCTGAGTCATAGCATAGCTCTATCTTTGACTTCCTGAGGAAACTCCACACTGTTTTCCAGACTGCCTGCATCAGTTTGCATTCCCTCCGACAGTGTAACATTATTCCTCTTTCTCTGCATCCTCACCAATACGTGTTGTTTCTTGAATTGTTAATTTTAGCCTTCTGATTGGTGTGAGGTGATAGCTCTTGTGGTTTTTATTTGTATTTCTGTGATGATGCTTGATATTGAGCATGTTTTCTGTGTTTATTAGCCATTTTTATGTCTTCTTTGGAGAAGTGTCTCTTCATGTCTTCAGCCCATTTCTTCCCTGAATTATTTATTTTATTTTATTGGTGTTGAATTTGATAAGATATTTATAGATTTTGGATCCTTCTGTGATATGTCATTTGCGAATATCTTCTTACACTCCAGAAGTTACTTTTAATTTTGTTGATTGTTTCCTTTGTTGTGCAGAAGCTTTTAATCTTGATCAAGTCCCAATAGTTCCTTTTTGTTTTTGTTTTGCTTGCCTCCAAAGACATGTCTAGTAAGAAGTTGCTATGGAGGAAGTCAAAGAGATTGCTGCTTATGTTATCTTCTAGGATTTTGGTAATTTACTGTCTCACCTTTAGATCTTTCAGCCATTATGAATTATTTTTGTGTATAGTATAGAAAAGTGGTGCAGTTTCAATCTTCCACATATGGCTGTCCAGTTTCCCCAACACCACTGGTTAAAGAGGTTTTCTTCCATTGGACAGTCTTTTCTGTTTTCTCAAAGATGACTGGACCATATAGTTGTGAGTCCATTTCTAAGTCCTCTATTTTGTTCCATTGACCTATGTGTCTGTTTTTGTGCCAGTACCATATGGTCTTGAGGATTACAGCTTTGTAATATAGCTTGAAGTCTGGAATTGTGATGCCTCCAGCTTTGGCTTATTTTTCAACATACTTTAGATATTCAGGGTCTTTTCTGGTTCCATGCAAGTTTTAGAATTGTTTGTTCAGCTCTGTGAAGAATGCTGGTGTTGTGTTGATAGGGATTACACTGAATGTGTAGACTGCTTTTGAGTAGACATTTTAAGGACATGTGTTCTTCCAGTTCACGATCATGGAGTGTTTTTCAATTTCTTTGTGACTTCTTCAATTTCCTTCATAAGTGTTCTATAGTTTTCAGAGGACAAATCTTTAACTTCTTTGGCTAGGTTTATTCCTAGGTATCTTATGGTTTCTGGTGCAAATGTAAATGGGATGGATTCCTTGATTTCTCTTTCTGCTGCCTTATTGTTGGTGTACAGAAATGTATGAGATTTCTGTGTATTGATTTATAAACCTGTGACTTTGCTGAATACATGTATCACTTCTAGTAATTTTTTGTTAGAGTCTTTCAGGCTTTCCAGGTAGAGTGTCATGTCATCTGCAATAAGTTAAATATTGACTTCTTCCTTGCTGATTCGGATGCCTTTTATTTCTTTTTGTTGTCTGATTGCTGAAACTAGAACGTCCAATACTATGTTGACAAACAGTGGTGAGAGTGGATATCCCTGTAGTGTTCCTGACCTTAAGAGAAAAGCCCTATTTTTCACCATTGCAGATGATATTAGATGTGAGTCTTTCATATATGGCCTTTATGATGTTGAATTATGTTCCTTCTATCCCTACTTTCTTGAAGGTTTTATTTATTTTTTAAATAGTTTATTGTCAAATTGGTTTCCATACAACACCCAGTGCTCTTCCCCACAAGTGCCCTTCTCCATCACCACCACCTCTTTTCCCCCCTCTGCCTTCCCCTTCAACTCTCAGTTCATTTTCAGCATTCAATAGTCTCTCAAGTTTTGCGTCCCTCTCTCTCCCCAACTCTCTTTCTCTCTTCCCCTCCCCCAGGTCCTCCATTAGGTTTCTCCTGTTCTCCTCTTAGACCTATGAGGGCAAACATATGGTTTCTGTCCTTCTCTGCCTGACTTATTTCACTTAGCATGACACCCTCAAGGTCCATCCACTTTCCTACAAATGGCCATATGTCATTCCCTCTCATTGCCATGTAGTACTCCATTGTGTATATATACCGAATCTTCTTGATCCACTCATCAGGTGATGGACATTTAGGCTTTTTCCATGATTTGGCTAT
>NC_043700.1:169184627-169218498 GCF_006229205.1 Suricata suricatta
GGGGTACATGTGCTCCTATGCATCAGCACTTCTGTATCTCTTGGGTAAATCCCTAGCAGGGCTATTGCTGGGTCATAAGGGAGTTCTATGGATAGTTTTTTGAGGAACCCCCACACTGTTTTCCAGAGCGGCTGCACCAGTTTACATCCCCACCAACTGTGTAGGAGGGTGCCCGTCTCTCCACACCCTTGCCAGCATTCTTGAAGGTTTTAATCAAGAAAGGATTCATATTTTGTCAAATGCTATTTCTGCATCTATTGAGAGGATCATATGGTTCTCCTCCTTTATTATATTAATGTGATATATCACATTGATTAATTTGCTAATATGAAACCACTCCTGTATCCCAGGAATAAATCCCATTTGGTTGTGGTGAATAATTCTTTTATTTTTATTTTTTAAAAAATTGTTATGTCTATTTTATTTTGAGAGACAGAGACAGAGTAAGTAGGGGAAGGAGAGAGAAAGAAAGGTAGACAAAGAATCTGAATCAGGCTCCAGGCTCCACTGTCAGCAAAGAGATCAATGCAGGGCTCGAACCCACGGACTGTGAGATCATGACCTGAGTCAAAGTTAGACGCTTACCTGACTGAGCCACCCAGGTGCCCCTGAATAATTCGTTTAATGCACTGTTGGATTCAATTTGCTAGTATCTTGTTGAAAAACTTTCCAACAGTGTTCATCAGGGATATTGGTTTGTAGTTTTCCTTTTTAGTGGGGTCTTTGTCTGGTTTTAGCATCAAGGTAATACTGACGTCATAAAATGAGTTTGGAAGTTTTCCTTCCATTTCTATTTTTTGGAATAGTTTCAAAATAATAGGTATTAATTGTTGTTCATTTATTTATTTTGAATTTTAAAATATTTTTAATTTGTTTTTGAGATAGAGAGAGAGTGCACAAGCAGGGGAGGGGTAAAGACAGAGGGAGACACAGAATCTGAAGCAGGTTCCAGGCTCTGAGCTGTCAGCAAGGAGCCCAACGTAGGGCTCCAACTCAGAAATTGTGAGATCATGACCTGAGCCAAAGTTGGACGCTTAACTGACTAAGCCACCCAGGCACCCCAACCTGTCTATTCTTTAACGGATGTTCTTTAAACTTCATGTTTTGGAGGCCTCTTGAAAAATTTTCTTGTGATTGACTTCAAGTGTTGTGGTTGGAAAATATGCATAGTGTGATCTCATTTTTTTTTTTAACAGTTGAGGGCTAATTTGTGACCTAGGATGTGATCTATTCTGGAAAATGTTCCATGTGCACTTGAATATGTTCTCTGCTGCTTGATGGGGAAATGTTCTGAATATATCTGTTAAATACATATTGTACAGTGTGCCATTTAAAGCCATTGTTTCCTTGTTAATCTTCTGCTTAGATGATCTATTCTTTGCTGTAAGTAGGGTGTTAACGTCTCCAACTATTATTGTAATATTATCAATAAATTTAAGTTTGTTATTAATTGATATATGTATTGGCTTCTTTCAAGTTGGGATCATAAATATTTATATTTTTTAGATCTTTTTGTTCAATGGACAACTTTAGTATAATATAGTGTTCTTCTTCATATTTTATTACAGTCGTTGGTTTAAAATCTTGTTTGTCTGATATAAGTATGTCTACTCCAGCTTTCTTTTGATGTCTATTAGCATGATACATGGTTCTCTAACCCCTCAATTTCAATCTGTAGGTGTCTTTATGTCCAAAATGTTGTAATAAGCATATCAACAGGTCTTGTTTTTGGTTTTTTGTTGATTTTTGTACACATTTTGATATCCTATGTCTTATGCCTGGAGAATATAGCTCATTAACATTCAGAATGATTATTGAAAGATAAGAATTTAGTGCCATTGTGTTACCTGTAGAGTAGGTGCTTCTGGTGATTTTTCTGGTCTTTTCTAGACTTTGTTGCTTTGTTCTTTTTTTTCTCCACTCAAAGATTCTCCTTAACATTTTTTCAGAGCTTGTTTAGTGTTAACAAACTCCTTTAGTGTTTCTTATCTTGGAACCTCTGTATGTCTCCTTCTGTTCTGAATGACAGTATTCTTGGTTGCATATTTTTCCAGTTTAGCATGTTGAGTATATTATGCCGTTTCTTTCTGGTCTGCCAAGTTCCTGTAGACATGTCTCCTGCTAATCTTATGTGTGTACTGTTATAGATTCAGGACCTTTTGCTCCTAGTTGCTTTCCAAATTGTCTCTTTATCTTTCACTATGATACGTCTTGGTGTTGACCGTTTTGATTTTGAGGGGCATTCTCCAGGACTCTTGGACTTGAATGCCTGTTTCCATCTCCAGATTAGGGAAGTTCTCCGATTTAATTTGTTCAAATAAACCTGTCTCGTTTTCATTCTCTGCTTCTGTGAATTCTATGCTACAGTTGTTTTTGGACTTTATAGAATCATGGATTTCCTTAAGGTTATATTCATGTTCTAATAGTTTTCTTTCCCTCTCCTTTTCAACTTCATTTTTTCCGATAATTTTATCTTCTATATCACCTGTTGGATTCTCTGCTTTTTTCATCCTCATTGTAATTACATCCAGATGATTTTGCCTCTCAGCTTTAGCACTTTGAACATTTAGCCTGACTGGTTTTTTGGTCACTTATCTTCATCAAGAGTTTCTTTGGAGTCTTCTATACTTTCTTCAAGCCCAGTTAGAATTCTTATGACTGTTGTTCTAAATTGTTATTCAGATATATTACTTATATTTGTTTTGAGCAAATCCCTAACTATAGTTTCTTCTTGACCTTTCTTTGAGAGAGAATTCCTCCATCTTGTCATTTTGTCTAGGTTTCTGACTTTTGAACATTATGAAAGCTTGTTATGTTCCCTGCTCCTGAGTGTACTGCTACGTTAAGAAGTGATTATACATTATGCAGGAACTGGCACTTCACAAAGTGTTGCTGGAGTGTTCTGTGTGTGCTCTTTTGTTGTTATTTGGGTGCTCTTTTCCCTAGGTCAGTACTCTGCAGAGTTCCTCCTTTCTTGCAATGGGATGTATTTGGACATAAAATAGCTGTGTTTTTATTTTTTTTAAATATGCCTGGTTTTAAAACATGGGGGAGGGGCTGATACAAAAAAAAAAAAGAGAAAAGAAAAGGGAACAAATAAAAAACCAAAAAACCAAACAGATGAACAAAAACCTAAAAAGCCCGATTCCAAAGAATATGAAAGAAAAAAAAAAAGTCTTGATCCAAAGAAAAAGAAACAAAACAACAACATCTGAACAAAATCTATAAGCCTGAATAAAAACGAAAGAAAGAAAGAAAGAAAGAGAGAGAGAAAGAAAGAAAGAAAGAAAGAAAGAAAAGAAAGAACGAACAAAAACCTGGTCCCATTTCCACCAGGACAAAAGCTGACACTCTGGAGCCCTCGATGACCAGTAGATTTGGTGCATATTGCGGTCCTGTGTTGGTCCTCTGAGGGAGAGGTCTGCTGCACTGGCTCAAATCAGACCTACCCTTAAAAAATATACCTTTAGGGCACAAAAGGGTGGAGTTTGGTGTAAACTGCTTCAACCTCCACTGTGGTCACAGTGCTGTTCACTGAAGTCCAGTCTTGCTGGCGGGTGGGGGGAAGATGGCATCAGCCTGCTCTCTTGTCTGTAGGTAGGTAAACCTGTGTGCACTGCAGTTCAGGGGGCCCTCAGAGAGTGCACAATCTCCCCTCCTGTGTCCCAGGTTTCCATCCAACCCCTGCCCTCAATCCTTCGGTGTGTGGGCCATCCACAAGTCCAGCACTGTAGCTCTTGTATTTTATCTTTGATGTGCTACTGGGATTCAAAACTCCCAGCAAGGCTAGACCCACTCCCCTCCTCCTGAGAAAAGCCTCCCAGCACTGCTCCTGGCCCAGTTCTGTCCAAAACAAAACAAAACAAACAAACAAACAAAAGCAGTCACATGTCTCCACAGGTGCCTGGAGCTTATAGTGATCCATAGCAAAACACTTTAACTACATTACATGCACTCCACGTGCACCCTTGTCCCCTACATTTGAATGGCCACTCAAAGGTGCCAGCTGGGACTTCTGTCCATGGAGAGTCAATATACCCTCTTCCAAATGTACTTCAGGAAGAGGAACTTTCTCTCGCAGAGCAACCCAGGGGATCTCTGTACCATGCTGTCTGCACTCCATCCCTGAACCTCCCCTCCTCCCCAGGAGAACCATCACCCTCCCAGATCTACTCTAGGAAATGGCACAGACTTTCAAAAACTCGGAATTTTAGCTCTATTTTTTGGAAAAACTTGTGATTTTCATATCCTCAGGATTCCCTCATTAATGGTTTTGGGGGACTATTTTTCTTGCATAAACCTGATGCGCTGTTCTCTCTAAAACTTTCTCTTTCTCCTCTCTGTGAAAAGGACTCCCACCTTTCTGTGACACCATGAATTTTTTCTCCCTCATATCCCTTCTCTGTATTGTATACCCATCACATTCTCACTCCTCAAAATATGCAGATTATTCTCTTAATTTTCAGATCAATTTTATAAGTGTTCAAAATGATCTGATGTTGATCTAGCTGTGTTTGAGGGGTGAGACAAGCCAAGGGTCCCCTTACTACTCTGTTGTCTTAATTTTTCCTCTCCAGAGTTAATGTTTTTAGCCAAGTATACTTAATTCCATTTAATTGAAGATGTCATTCAGAAATCATGACCAGGGCTCTCAAAATTTTCATTACTATGAAGTTTTAAGTGCCTCTACACTCTCCCAATGGACAAAACTAGAAAATATATCTTAGGATGTATTTATACACAAGTATTTAAGTATTTATACATATTTATATACCTATGTATTTACCTCTATTTTCTACCCACAATAAAGTAATATCTATAATTTTAATTCAATATTTTGTTCTTTCTCCTTGTATTTTTTTTTTTTTGAGAAAGAGTAGAGGAGAGGCATAAAGAGAGGGAGAAAGAATATCCCAAGCAGAATCCACACTCAACACAGAGCCTGACTCAGGGATTGACCTCAGGACCATGAGCTGAGCTGAAATCAAGAGTCAAATGCTTGATTAACTGACCCATCTGGACACCCCTCTCCTTGTAATGCTTTAAAATATATTCTTTGGCAGTGAGAAATGGCTTCAATTATCTTCAACACATTTACTTTTTTGTTCAATTCATTTATATATTTGCTCAATGAAAACAATCTCCCATATCCACTATCTTCAGTACCCACCCAATTGCTCTATATTGTTGGATTCTGGGGCCCAGAGTATTCTAATTTGTATTTCAATTAGTTGTTCTGAATGCTTCTTTGGTTATTTACTCAACGCAGTCTAAAGAACACTCTAAAAATAATATGCAAAGTTATTGTTTTGTTGTATTTATAAATATTAATACATATAATCACATAATATAAATAATATATATCAATAGTAAACTATCTTAATATATTAATATAATGATAATTGCAGCTAACAACAGAATTTTCTATATGCTAAACACTACATTAAACACTTAATTGTATTCTCCATTGAATTGTCATAAATATTTTTCAGTGGGAGCCATGTAGAGTTATTATGATCATAAGTAGTATATCTAGACAAGAATAAATTCAAATTGCAACTCCACCATTTTTGTAGTTGTGCTATCTTTATATCTTATTTATTCTGTGTTCAATTCACACACACACTCACCTTGTAATTAAAAGATTTAAATAACCCAATGCTTAACAACATTCCAGCCACATATTAAGCACTTTAGAAAAGTTGACTATCATTATTGTTTTCAAGAGATGAAACTGAAGATTAGAAGGGTAATTACCTATACCTAAGTAACATTTCTAGTATATCAGGGAAGCTAAAATAGGTCAATATTAGTTAATGATATATATCTTGTCAGTATATATTTCATAACTGGAATGGAAACATAACTTTTTTAAAAACTTCACTACGGAAATAGTATAACTTTTGTAATCACTTTCTAGATTTTATATGTTAACTACTTGTTGAGATCTCTAAGAACAATGATTGAAAGCCTTTATTTAATTAGTATTCTATCCCTTTCTTGAAAGCAAGTCCATACCTTTATATATTGTTATATCCCCAGCATGTGTTTTAGTAGCTATTATTCTCCAACTTTGTGTTCGACCAGCTCGATATTTTTTTGAGTGAATAAATGGATGCATATTTTTGTGCTTCTTTTAGTATGCCCTTTTAGCTAATTAGGTACATACTAATTATTTCCTAATGATAGTAAGCTTTAAAATAAACTCTTAATTCCATGGCACTGCTTTCCTTATTTTTAACAAATAAAACAAAGTTTAGGAAATAATTGGATGAGAAAATAAAATTTATTTTTTGAGCAGTGGGGAAAATACGTATTACTTTAAAAAAATAGAAAAGCATTCTGGTTATATTTTAGAAAGGCCATGCTTCCGTCCAAAAATTATAAGAAATACATGTAAAAATGATTGTAAATAAGGTGATTGTTATGCAATACAGATGATAAAAATTCAATGTAAAAACAGTATGTTATCCCAAGAAAGAGTATATAAAGGAATATGTTTAAGATGTATAGATATGAATTTATAAATCAATAGGACATGCCTTACTTAAAAATAAAATATTAATATGAAGGTATATCTTGGTGAAATTGCTACACTTTCAAGATATGTGTAGCCTTTTTTTCTAAACTATCATCTGTTCAGTTCAAAAGAAATGCTAGGTATCGAACTTTTACGATGTTATATTGTCGATATTTATTTCAGATTTTAATAACCCTGTTATGTAATGCAAGACTTAGAAATATTTAAAGATAAAATGGAACCAATACTATTTGCATAAATCTTATTGATATGTTAAATTATTTATTTCATGATAATTTTATTTGATTTCAGTAGGGCTTTCATCTCTTATGCTCAGAAAACATTGTTTTTAATCTAAATAGAAAGTTACCTCTGGTACTAATAAACATTTTTTCATTGGCAAAAAAATGTAAGTTACAACAAATTTTAAGATTTCATGTGACCAATTTACATTCATATGACACTGGAAATATCTGGATAAAAATTTATCTGTCCTACTATTTCTAAGGTCATAGTAACTAATGGTCCAATGTAATAGTCCAGGCTGATCTTTTTATAAAATCTAATTTTGTGGCCATATTGTCGCAATAATGACAAAAATATCTACTCAAGGGGCATCTGGATGGCTCAGTTGATTGAGCATATGACTCTTGATTTTGGATCAATTCATGAGACCTGGGCCATGGGATTAAGCCTTGCATTGTTCAGCACAGAACCTGCTTAAGTGTCTGTCTCTCTCCCTTTCCACCTCTCCCCACCCATGCTCTCTCTCTCTTTCTCTCTCTAAAATGAGAAAAAAATATCTACACAATTTATTAGCTTTCTTTTTAAGTGCCTTTATACTATCATGATGATTTTTAACTGAATTATTTCAAAATATCCATGTGCTATAGTTTTTTTTTTCTTTATACCATTCGATGACAAAAGTACAGTTTTCTTTTATTCCTGTTTTCATATTAGTTTGGACCAATTTAAAATAAGGTTTGTACTACAATTAATGGATAGTCTTGAAGATATTTATTAATTTTCAATTAGGTTTAAAATACCTCTTATCTAATTATGAAGAGGTGTAATATCTTAATTCAAATTTTTGTTAAGTATAGTAATTTTTTTAAAATACTAAACCATTTTCCCACTAGCTTACTTAAGAATTATATTTTATTGGGGCATCTGGGTGGGTTAGTTGGTTAAGCTCCGACTTCAGTTTGGGTCATGGTCTCATGGTTCATGGATTCAAGCCCCGCGTCAGGCTCTGCACTGACAGCTCAGAACCTGGAGCCTGCTTATGAATCTGTGTCTCCCTCTCGCTCTGACTCTCCCCCGCTCACACTCTGTGTCTCTCAAAATAAATAAACTTTAAAAAAATTTTTTAAATTATATTTTATTCTGTAAGTAGTAGCTATTCTTTTCCGGTATTAATGTCTTATTTGCTTTCATTTTTCTACAGATTGAGTAGTTGAAAATCCTAATTAGTTAAGTAAATCTATAAGATCAGTTTTGAGCAATAATAAAACTGAAACAGAATATAAAATAAGAGCTAAGAAGCTGAAGTATAAAATCCTTCTAAAAATAAAGATAGATTACCTTTGTATTGAGTTCCTCTTGGTCAAATAAAGATATCTACAGAAGAGTTTCCGGGACATTCCAGCATGACTGAGAAGAATCAGCATTGTCTTAAGGAATAGCAATTTATAAAATTTAAATTATGTATGATTGGATATGTGGTTTAACAAAGAACCATATCATAGAAATGTGTTTGAAATCTTGGTTTTATTGAAGCTTCCTTACCTGTCAAATAGACATACTATTATTTACCACCTAATGTAACAATTTTTTAGAAGATACCAAACACCATACTAAGTACTTAGGCATCAATTAATACAGATCAGTTTTTTCCTTGCATTCATAATCCTATCAACCTACTTAAAGTGAACCCACAGTCAAGGTCTCCATACAATGTTTCTCTGTCCATGCATTATTAATAAATGCATTTTATTTAAAAATTTTTTAAATATTATTCAAATTTAACTCTTATATTTAGCCTTTATTTTTTTAATATCTCAATGGGCAATTCATGGCAATTGCAAATCCTTTTATATTAAACATGGCAAAGTAAGAGGGAAAGTATAAAGTCATTCATTTATTTATTCATTCATCCATGCATCCATTTTTGTAACAAATATTAATTCACATTCCACCTTACACACTGGAAATTAAAATGAAAAAGGTGAATCATCTGTGTCCCCATGGAGATTATAAAATATTTTGATTTTACCTTGCATTAAATGCTTAAGATAAATACAAAGATTCCTGAAATGTCAAGCCTACAGTGAAGGCAGAGAAGAAATACAGAAATGAGAGATTTTTCTCAATCTTTAAAATCACATTGCATTGGAAGTTGAATAGTACATATGTTTATAACTTTAATAACGATGTAACATGATTCCAAGGATATAATACTGAAGATGACAAAATTGCTGTCCATAAACAATTCATTATAAGGAAAGAAATTAAACATACAAAAATTTAAAATCTAACAAGATGTATGCTATTATTTATAAATTTATGGGCCATTTGTGGAAGTGCACAAAATTAAAATGCTGAGAATTTAGTAAATTCGGGGTGCCTGGGTGGCTAAGTTGGTTGAGGGGCCGACTTCACCTCAGGTCATGATCTTATGACTCATAGCCCCCTTCGGGCTCTGGGCTGACCGCTCAGAACCTGAGTCAGCTTCAGATTCTGTGTCTCCCTCTCTCTGCACCTCCCCTGCTCTCTCACTGTCTGTCTCTCTCTCTCTCTCTCTCTCTCTCTCTCTCTCTCTCTCTTTCTCCCTCCCTCCCTCCTCCCTCTCTCAAAGAATAAATAAACATTAAATAAACATTAAACATTTTAAAGGAATTTAATAAATTATATTAAAATGAAAGTTTTAGATTTTTAAAGTTATATTCCTTAGAGGCACCCAGGTGGCGCAGTCAGTTAAGCGTCTGGCTTTGGCTCAGGGCATGGTCTCACGTGGGTTTGAGCCCTGTGTCGGGCTCTGTGCTGACAGCTAGCTCAGAGCTTGGAGCCTGTTTTCAGATTTTGTATCTCCCCCTGCTCTCTGACCCTCCCTTGCTCACGCTGTCTTTCTGTCTCTCAAAAATAAATAAAAAGCATAATTTTTAAAAAAATACAATAAAGTTATATTCTTAAAGATTTCTTTTTTGATCTCAAATAACTTTCTCTGTTGCTATTGTCATGTATTTTTCAGCATAATTATAAACAAGACTGTATTTCTGTTATATTTAGTGCTTCTGGGATGGTGGACTATATCCAGGAAACTAAAGAATGAACACATTTTTATTTCCCTAACCATTGAAAAAAATTCCTTGGATCTAGAGACTATAATAATGTTTCTTGTCAAGCTTAACCTTTGTTTACATGATAAAATAACTGATCTATTAGCTTTTGTCAAACTTTTTATAAGAAAATTTTAACAATGCTCTCCTGTTACTTACGTATGGGAAACCAAAAGAAGCAAATAGCCATGTAATCTAATGTTTGATTCAGGTGCCTGAATTCGTGCCGCATATTTTTAAAGTCCTACTTACAATTTATATGGTCATATTATTTAGAAAATATTTAGAATAAAGTGGTGGAATATAAAATCATTCTTACATAACTAATTTTATGTCTCAGCTATAAAAAATTGATTTGGTCAAATACTAAAACAAGCTTAAATGTATGCATACTAATAAAGTTGAAAATGGCAAAATAAAAAAAATAAAAATAAATCTATTGTTGAAAATTTAGTCGTGAAACCAACTCAGTAAAATTTATATATTAACACACTTTAACTGGAGTATTTAAACATTAATTATGTTATTAGTTTTCTAGTTTTACTTAATGTAATATACATATTTATATATATTTTTTATATATAAGTATGCCATATGTGCATTTATATTTTATTAAACATATAGATACACTTATAGAGATATATGTAAATATATGGGTGTGTGTTTAGTATCCTTACTCACTACTCACATATCTTTTGTGACATTCCACTGCGTACTACATTAATTCCAGACTCCCGCTATCAAAGTTCTTAATAGCTTTGTTGCAATCTACTATCCTGACCTGATTTTTCACTAGTATCTACATGTGTCCTGCCTTGTAGTTAGACTGGATTGCTGAGGTTTCGGTGAAAGTGTTCTGTCCTCTTGCACTGATCCCTTTCTATTTCCACTACTAAATATTCTTCAACAGAAACTAGAGATGACAAATTTGGGTATCTGTGTTCATAACGTCTTTCGGGACTTCCTCAAATTAGTTGGTATCCCTCATTCATTTGAACTCTTTTTCCATGTTTCTAATGCATAACAAACATCTACATACTTACTGGCATAAAAAAACAAAATTGTGGTTTTTGTGGGTGAGGAATTATGGCAATGCACCGTGAATATGGCTTATCTCCGTTTCTCAATGTCTGGGGCCTCAGGATGGAGACCTGAATGACTAAAAATGATTCAAAAGGTGGGGCTAGAATCCTTTTGACATGATTTTATTTGCTTGTTTACATCCTGAGCTTAGAAAGCTCAAAGATCAAGCTCAGTTGAGACTGTTGACCTAAGCACCTACATGAGAGCACCTCATGTGCTGGCGACTTCCTCCAAGATGCTGTCCTCAGGATAATCAGACCTTACACCACTCCAAGAGGGAGTGTGGCAGCAAAGTGGAAGGTGAATAGTGGGTTTTGCCTTGTTGCCGAAGTAATGCATTGCAGCCTTGCTAATGGTTATCTAAGGCCAGTTGAGCTTCAAGGGGCAGACAATAACATCCTACTTCTAGATCAAAGGAGGGTCAAATAACTTGAGACCATTAAAAAAAATTATAGACCTCTCGATACCATTCTAAGAAACATAATTATGGTTTCTGAGTTTTTCATTTTACTGTTTTTGTTGTTTTCCCTGATCTCTCTACCTGGAGTCAAACACTTTGGAATCATAGCTATCTTCTAGGCTCCTAGATCTTTTTTTTTTTTTTTTCATTGTACAGAAATTTAAAAATTTATTTCTTTCCATAATATTTTATTGTCAAATTGTTTTCCATACAACACCCAGTGCTCTTCCCCTTAAGTGCCCTCCACCATCACCACCACCTCTTTTCCCCCCTCCCCCTTCCCCCTCAACCCTCAATTCATTCTCAGCATTCAATAGTCTCTCAAGTTTTGCATCCCTCTCTCTCCCCAACTCTCTCTCCCTCCTCTGCTCCCCCTGGTCCTCCATTAGGTCTCTCCTGTTTTCCTGCTAGACCTATGAGTGCAAACATATGGTTTCTGTCCTTCTCTGCCTGGCTTACTTCACTCAGCATGACACCCTCAAGGTCCATCCACTTTCCTACAAAGGGCCATATGTCATTCCCTCTCATTGCCATGTAGTACTCCCTCGTGAATATATACCACATCTTCATGATCCATTCGTCAGGTGATGGACATTTAGGCTCCTTCCATGTTTTGGCTATTGTAGATCTTTGAGTGGGCATCACAGTAATATTCAATGAAGGTAGTCCATTGATTTCTTGAGTAAAATTGCACTAAATTTTATCTTTGGGAATAATAATTATTTTGTATTTGAGAAGACAACAAATAAGTTTAGCTGATCATACTTATTTATACACGAGTCTGAATACACTCCCGCATATATATATGCACATGAACGTACTTTATTTCAGACAATAAATGTTTAACACAGTTTGTTTTATTCATTTATTTAACCAGTGATTATTGAACAGCTATTATTATGAGGCAGACACAGGGCTTGGCACCAAGTGTGACATGGTGTAAAACTGACATATTTCCTTCTTTTCTAATTTTTTAATGTTTATTTATTTTTGAGAGACAAAGAGTGTGAGTGGGAGAGGGTCAGAGAGAGAAGGAGGCACAGAATCTGAAGCAGGCTCCAGGCTCTGAGCTGTCAGCACAGAACCAACACAGGGCTCGAACCCACGAACTCCAAGATCATGACCTGAGCTGAATGGATGCTTAAGCGACTGAGCCACCCAGCACCCCTAAAACTGATCTATTTTCTGGCTCATAAATTCTATAGCATAGTGGTGGTGACTAATGTCCATGCAAGTCAAGCATGTTTGTTGAATTATAGAGTTAAGGTCTCTTATAATTTACTTAGAAGTATTCATATTTATTTATTTTTAAAAGGAAAACATTTTATTTCATATCATATAAATGATTATTGTACCACATAACTAAAGGTATTAAAATTATATATATACATATGTAGGCTTTTATTATAAAAGCCAAAATGACTTTAAATTCTGAAATTATTTTGTTTAACTACTTCATTTAGGACTTAAAAAATTCTTTCCATAAACTCATTTCTATTAAGAATAAAAGGAAATGTTAATAATTATATTGATGTCAAAATTATGTTTTAAAACTTAGTATAGATCTTGAAATCACACTTAGCTTTCCTTGAGAAAATAAAATCATGTATAAACTCAACACATCTATTTATTTATTTTTGCCTTAAAATCATGGCATTTTTATTGTAGTTGTTATATTTTACTATAGTATAGTAGAAATTTTATATTTGACTATATTCTACTGTAGTTACTAGGTTATCATCTTAATCATATGCACTGAATAAATAATTCAATAATACACTAGGAACTTCTTTTTTTGGCTAGCACATTCTTGAATTTTTGGCAGATAGCCTTTTTGTGTATCATCCTATTTAAGTTACACCTCAGACAACATTACTGACACAAATGGGGGACAATTTTGTCATATACACTGCATACACATCATCATTCAATTATTTAGTCTATGTCATTTTTGTCAGTATAGAAATAAGCCTCAGTGCTAATATTGTTTGTCTAAACAAAACTTAAAATTCATTTTTAATGCCCTACTATCCAGCCCATCTTAAATTTTTTCTGAAACCTATATAAATTGGTATATAATATCCATCGGAATATATTTTTACTTGATAGTTCAAAGTCATTGTATGCCTAAATATATATCACAAATCAAAATTCTGAGTATACGTTAAATAAAATTGAATCCAAATTTTGGGATTTTTTTTATTAGTTGCTAAAATGACTCAATGAGTCTGGCTTTTGATTTAATGCTATAGCTCAGGAAGCACGAGAGTGATGATAAATAGAATTGAGAAAGAGAATAGCAGATGCCTCATTGTTTATTTGTACTGATTTACTAAAGAGGATAGTTACAAACATTCTTTGACAGTGCATTTGCAATGATATGGATGGAAATCCTATTTATGGATTGAACTGGCTGATCTTTGTTAACCTGAGCGTATATGACAGTATAAAGCCTGTGAGTATATGACAGTGCAAATCTGAAGCTGAGATCCAGGGACCAATTCTATTGTTCTTGAAACTGACCAAGTTATTGTTTATCTTTAGTTTACCTCAAAGAAAAGTCGTAATGTGTAAATTCACATTAAGAAAAACTATGTAACTTTACAAACTAAATAAAAGAAGCATTCTGAATTCAGGTACTTGTACTTTGTGCTTCATAGAAATGTAAAAGAAAATTGGTACCAAAATGTTTTCTCATTTTAAGCCTAAATAATTTCATATTATCTATTGCATTTGGAATATACAATAATGTATCTTTTACCCATAATAAGCATATGACACTACTGAAGCCTTGAGTCTTTCAAAATTTTCAGTGGGAAAAGACTTAAAGAATGTCCTAATGCTTGAGGACACCAGAAAGATAAGTGTTAAACTTTCCTAAGGGAGAGTCAGGGGCAAATTCTGATGTTCAACATTGTCTCGATCATGGGTGACTATAAACTATGAGTGCTTCCTGAGGAAGAATTAATAATCATACACATTTGTGATACTGCATTATGTGACAGAGGAATACTTGTGAGTTCCTTGAATGGCAAGACCATGAATATAAAAGTGACTTCAATGTCACAGGGCAAGTCTGCAGAGCAGCCACAGGGAAAATTAGCTACTTCAAGGCAGTGCCCTTTGGTATAGGTTTGCTGAAAGTTGTGACAAGGAGTTGAGAGCTACTTTTAGCTTCTGGTGCCCAGAATTAACTCTAAATATTTCTAATGTGAAAGATGTTCAAATCTCTGAGATTGAGGTACAAAACGAAGCAAAAAACAAAACAAAACCAGAAAACAATACTGTTTACCAAATAAGAATGTATTGAACAAAAGAATATTTTACCGTATTTCAAAGTTAAGAATTATAGCATAAATCAACTTAATTCTTAACTAATAATAAAGTATCTGGTTTCAGACAGAGCAACAAGCAACAACATCAAATGCACTGAATTGTTATATTGAAGCTTTAGTGTATAGGTAACTTGAAATGTAATAATAATAATATAGTTTATCATGTTAAATGCATTGTTATGTAAATAAATAATAACTTTACAGAATTTGAACCTTCATATAATTTATCTTTATGAATACCTCACTACTGTTATCCTAGAAGAATATTGTTGGTGGAGGAGGTTGTTTTATCTTTTACAATTTCAAAATATAACATGCACAAATATTCCACTCTGTCATCATAAGCGTTGGGACATTGAAGTAGCAATCAAGAATCAGATTCAGGTGGTAAGCTAAAGGCATAGTCATGGTGAACACCAAAAGCTAAGTGAATTTTGGGAAAAGGTACAGAAAGAATAACTCAGAACATACATTAAAAGTCACTAACATTCAGATATAGCCAAAGAAGCAAGATATATGAATCTTGGGAGACTTTGTTAAGAAAATTCAAATCTATTTGTTTCTTGCTAACTTATGCTAACCTGAAATAAATTTGTCACCCAAATGCCAGATTATGAACTAAAACATATGAAACTTGTCAACTAGTTTTTAAAGACCATACTTTATATACAAAAGATTTTTAATATCTATAGCTATATATATATATATATATATATATATATATAATCTATCTATCTATCTATATCATCTATAACTTTAAAACAAGTTTAAAGGGGCACCTGAGTGGCTCAGTCAATTAATGGTCTGACTTCAGCTCAGGTCATGATCTTACAGTTCTTGAATTCAAGTCCCACATCAGGCTCTGTGATGACAGCTTGGAGCCTGGAATCTGCTTCAGATTTTGTGTTTCCCATTCTCTTTGCCCCTCCCCTACTCATTGTTTCAGGGTTGAAATATATATGAGATTTAAATTTGTACATTGCTTGGGTTAGTGAAGAGCCCAGAGATTCAGAAATAAACTTATTTTCTATCTTTTAATATTACATACAGGTGGTTATCAATTCTTATTTTCAATATTCTCAACTTTTACCTCAATTCAGTTTTAATGATATATTGTTTGACTAATTCTTTTTAATAGAAGTGAAGTAAATTGAAATTGGAATGAATTACACTCATAATATATTTTATATATTTGTGAGTGTAACAAAAGACAGTTAAATCAGACAATAAAGTTCATTGGTTTGGTTAGAGCTAGATTATATAATTATCCATCTTATATTAGTTGTTATTTTCTCTTCATCTTTACCATGTATATCTACATCAATTGTAATGCATAAAGGTTAAACATCCTTCACCAAAAATAATCTAAATCACATCCACAAATGATGTGCAGACATATAGAGGCATAGGTTATGGTGAGTGAGAGATCGGAGCATGATAAAATAGGGTAAAATTATGAAGATGGACTGAGAACCCATGAATTACATTTTCTCAAAAGAACAAAGTTCTTGTGAATACCCTCCAAAGTGAAATCTGGGAGTCAGGAGATAGGAAAACTCATAGCAGAACTTAATTTTAGCAAAAATAAGGGCAATGAATGTGGCTGAAAGTTGAAACAACAGGATAATGGCAGTGACTGCAGTGGTACCTTGGTTTGCCAGTGCTAAGCAGTGGAAGTGGTTTTAAGGGAATGTTTAAGCTGCTGTAAGAATGCATATCAACGGCACCTGGGTGACTCAGTCCGTTGAGCCTGGTACTTCAGCTCAGGTCATGATCTCATAGTTTTTGGGTTCAAGCCCTGCTTTGGGCTCTGTGCTGACAGCTCAGAGCCTGGACTCTGCTTCAGATTCTGTGTCTCCCTCTGTCTCTCCTTCTCTTCTGCTCACAGTCTGTCTCTCTGTCTCTCAAAAATAAGTAAACATAAAAAAATTAAAAATGCATATAAGACTGTCCTTTAGGCACAGCCTAATTGCATAAAAAGGCCTCACTTCTTTCACTCCTTTGAGGAAGCAAACAAGGCAAATGCGACCATGGAACTAATAGGAGTATGTTGTTATTTGCAATTTGCTGATGCTTGGAGTATTTGGGGGTAGTGATACATAGCACGTTTATTGTGTTACTTGATGAAGAAAATGATAATATTTATAAAATCACATAGTAGGACAGGACTGTTCTTAGAAAACCTGACATCTATCATGATCTTATTCTAGACAATTATTTCGCTGAAACAGTGAAATCCTGAACTTCTTTTTTTTTTTTTTTCAGAATTACATATTTCTTTCCAGTCTTACTACAGAGACTTATGATGAGACAATTTGGAGTTAACTAAGCCATTTTGGGCCATTACTATAGCTATAAAAATGTAGTGATGCCCAATATTTCAGATTTAAACACAGACTGCCAACCATAGGATTCTCAAGGGGCTCCTTTATCTTTGTTTTGAATATGTGGTTTTATCTGTTTATACTGAAATGAAACAATGCATAAACGTTCTTTCATCTTGATACCTCATTTGGTTAAGTTGCAAAAAAAATAATTTGTATTTGCGGTGAGTAGAAATCTTACTTCAAAACTCGTCTTTAATCCTCATTTTGCTGCCATGGTGGAAAAAGATTTTTAATTTGAGAACATTTTTCTTCTCTTAGTGTTACTTCTGGATGTGCAGACTATATCATGGGAATAGTAAGGACAGATAGTAAATCTTGTTTTCTAAGTCAAGTATGCACACTGTCATATTTCCACTAAGATATCCATAATAGACCCCAGTCACTAACCATTGATCTACCCAAAATCCTGTAAAGATGTTCTTTATTATCTGTTATTTTAGCTCTTATAGGGTTGTAGGTACCTTGACTACTACCTTGTTCCAACTAGCTGTGTTTGAATCATTTTGCCTCCTGAACAGCCTAACGAATAGAAAACACCATTTATAAGGATCAACCTGCTTACATACATTATGTAGACAATTCTTTATTGGAGTCTTGCCAGCTTTTATCTCCTGGTTCTACCCAGGCAGTCATGTAATATTGTGTTTTCCTACAAAATTTTTCAATCCTATAAGTGGTTGCAGACTCCCTTTCTTTGGAATCCCATTCCTTCTTGCTTTACCACTGAATTCTTTTGCTTTGTTAAGCCTAGAAGAGTCCTTTCTAGTCTTGGAGGGAAGCAAGGAAGAAAGTATTGCTTGTACTAATTCTGCTTCCTGATAAATATTTTGTCTCTGCTATGGCTCTTTTATATTCCCTTAGGTGACTAGGGTTTAGGAAATTAAAATCCAGGAATGGACTCTCATTTTTTATATGCTCTATTTTATGGCATATTTTCCTTGAGGCAAACTAGCATAGAATGGCTTAGATGATTTAATGGAAAAAAGACAGTGAAGGTAATAAGAAATCATATTTCAAAAACAATCTTGAATTACATGCATTATATATGAATTTTAAGACTGGAGATTAAAAAAAGAGAAAGGTGGTTAATAATTCTGGGAAAAATTGTAAAAATGAATAGCAGAAAATCCCTAAATAAAACTCAGAACCCTAGAAAAACTGACATGAAACAAGGATAGGAAGAATGTGCTATGATAAACCCTAGGGAGAGCAAAATCATAAAGCAGTATGTTAAGTTAATAAGGAACAGTTATTGACCAAACATTTTTGGTGTTGGTTGCCTGTTGTATGTCAGGCACTAGCATAGTGCCTGAGAAACAAAGAATTGGCAAGACACAATTTCTTTCCCCCAAGGAATGAAAAAAACTGGTGATTGGGGCTCCTGAGTGGCTCAGTGGGTTAAGCATCCAACTTCGGCTCAGGTCACGATCTCAGTCTGTGGGTTCGAGCCCCACATCGGGCTCTGTGCTGACAGCTCAAAGCCTGGAGCCTGCTTCCGATTCTGTGTCTCCTTCTTTCAGCCCCTCCCCTGCTTGCACGTGCTCGCTCTCTGTCTCTCTCTCTCAAAAATAAAGATTAAAAAATTAAGTAAATAAAAAAACTGGTGATAAAGACATTGAAATAAAATAGAAAATATATACGTGTAAAATATTTGTATATAAGTATATATGTATCATAATTATAAAATACAAACTTTAAAGAATTCTCAGAGTATTGATATACTAGCAATGATGCTGGTGGTGGTGGTGGTGGGTGTGTGTGCGCGTGCATGCATGCGTGTGTGTATTTGGTGGTTTCTGTGTGAAAGGGCACCTGTGTTGAATTTTAGAAAGCACAAGAAGATAGACAGACAGTAAAGAATGTGCAGATTTACAAATCCATAGGCTATCTCTATATAAACAAAAAATAAGACCGTCTTATAAAAGAACTGGCTTACTATGAAATTGTCTTTCTCCCCTTCTCTCTCTCTCTCCTTATGTGTGTGTATACATACAAACACATATATAATACTTAATGTCATCTGTAGAATGTAATTACTTTGTTTCTTTTCATAAAAATACTAATGTAAGACTTAAGTTGTCAGGGTTATATGTTTGGATTTACTTTCTTATTGATCCTTGATGATAGCTGAAAATGTCAAAGAGAAACAAGCTAGAATGCTTAAGGAAGGAGAGAATTCCATCTACTTCCTCCATTTATTTATTACACTTATTATGTACCATGAGCTAGGATACTTGGAAAGGTAGGCAATTTATAGTTCTTGCCCTCAGAGTACTCATCCTCACAGTGTAATGGTAGAATAGAGAGTGCTAAATTGATAATTGTGTAATATAAATTTATAGACCCATGAATAAAATACTGAGGAAATCTGAGGAGAAACTGGCTATCTCACTGGGATAGTTCTCAAGTTTTCACTCAGGAATATATACTTGAGTTAATACTTCATATAAAAAGACAACAAGGGATCATTCAAAAGAGATGAGAGTAAAGACAATCCTGGAAGAGGAGAAAATACAAGATGTGGAATTTCTGATGCTAGCTAGAATAAAGTAACTAATACGAAACCAGCCCTACCCCTGTGGACAACTATAGAAATGGATGAGACAACTATAAAATGGATGAACTATATGAATCAACTGTCTGCTGACATTAGACATTAGGTTAAAAAAAAACTGTTTTACATGAGAGAAAGAATACTAGAAGGGTGAATCCCAAAAAAGTTACCCTAACAGAGGAAACTGATTGTTGATAGAGTAATTAAAACTTGATTCAACACATTTTTAAATAAAAAGTAGTTCCAATGTCTTCTTTTCCTTGTATTGTTAATGGGAGACCAAGAAGTTAAGTAGATGAATGTGTAACTAACTACATTTAATTTATTTCATACTTACTACATGATAAGAACAGTCTCAATATTTTATACACTCCAGCTCAAGGACTGAATTTATGAGGGTGTAACAAAGTAGCTGGAGTTAATACATTATCTCAAGTGGAGCTAAGATGATAGGACATATTAGAAGAGATAGAGGAGGGGTGCCTGGGTGGCTCAGTTGGTTAAGTGTCTGACCTTTGATTTTGGCTCAGATCATGATCTCAGGGTTTGTGAGTTCAAGCCCTGGATTAGGCTCTGCACTGTCAGCAGCAGGTGCAGAGCATGCATGGAATCCTCTGTTTCCCACTCTCTGCCCCTTCCCCCTCTAAAAAATAAACAAACAAAAAGAGAGAGAAAAAAAAAAAGAAGAGATGGAGGAAGTGTGAAGCCTAACATAACCCCTGGGATATTGAAACCATCTTTCAAGATGGCAAGAAGTCGTGAAACTCCAAGATGATTTAGAATGAAACTATACTTTTTAAGATATGGAAAAACTAATTCACATAGTCTCTTAAAATCTTGAGTAAAAATTTAGTATTATAATTCCTGGCAGATAGAGTAACAATTAAAGCTTGCACACATATTCAACAAAATACCTAAGTCACACTGCCTCTTAGGCAGAGGCAGAAAAGCCTGTGTTCACTGTGTTACAAGTAATATTTGTGATATAAACTACAGATAGGTTATTTCATAAATTACAATTTTATATTGACCCTGCCCTCCTAGAGCATCTGTTCTTTTCAGACAAAAATGCAAGGAAGCATGTTTATAGCACTGTGTATGAGGAGAGATTTATTTAGTATTTTAGCTTAATCTTACCCATTGGTAGACCTGAGTAATTTTTATATTACAAGGAAAAATGGATCCAGAGAGTCTGATATTAAATCCCTAGCAGGGCTCCAAAATGTCAGTTGGATCTTAAGCTAAGCCGTGCTCCTGTGTAAGCTCCATAAAGGGATTGCTGTACCTGTGTATTGATTAGCCACCTGTGGGAGATTGCATTCTGCAGGAAAGATAAACATCTACTTGGGGCCTATTCGTTCAAAGAAGGCACTTATTTAAGTGAAATCTTGAGCTATTTCTCTTAATCTTGACATTGGCATTTTTTTCTAAATTATTTTTTATCCTGTATGATTAACCAAAGGGAAATAGAATCTAGCTCACAGTTTCCCTCAATTTTATATCTCCTGCTATCATTAAATGTGACTATAATATCCATGAAGACATCTTAACTCCACAAATAATTGACCTCTTCCACTCTCGTTACCTTCAACTCAGCTTTCTGTGAGCTGTAAGTCTCTGGGGCTATACTGCTGTGTGTGACAAATACACACAGAAATTCCAATCCCTGACCATTACCTAACACTCTCTCAGCTTGCAAGCTGATACTTTTAATTCTCACTACATACTTCTTTGATTTTTTTATTCATTCATTTGTTTATTCAAGCTACAGGGATCAGACCACTACATGATAGTAACTCCCTAAATCCTCAAAGTTGGATTCTGAAAATATACACATGGTTGGCCAAACTATGTACCTTTACAGAGTGTTATGTAATATGTGCATTTTTTTAATTCACCAGACTGTATGAATATTAAGAATGATAAAAAGGGGCATCTGGGTGGCTCAATCAGTGGAGCGACTGACTCTCAATTTCAGTTCAGGTCACAATTGCAGGGTCGTGAAATAAGCCCCACAGTAGGCTCCATGTAGATAATGGAGCCTACTTAAGGCCCTCTCTCTCTCTCACTCTCTCTCTCTCTCTCTCCCTTTAGGGTACCTGGGTGATTCAGTTGGTTGAGCATCCAACTGTTGGTTTCAGATCAGGTCATAAACTCACAGTTTGCAAATTTGAGCCTCACATCTGGTCCTGTGCTGGCAGTTCAGAGCCTACTTGGGATTCTCTCTCTCTCTCTCTCTCTCTCTCTCTGCACTCCTTCCTGCTTTCACTGTCTCTGTCTCTCTCAAAATAAATAAATGAAACTTAAACATTTTTCTTTAAAAAAAGCCTTTCTCTCTTTCTCTTTCTCTCTCTGCTCTTCTCCTCTGCTCAAATGTTTTCTCTCTCTCTAAAATAAAAAAAAGTATTAAAAAATAATTAAAGACTTTATTTGGTGTATTTTGTGGAAACAGAAAGGAAGGGATAGAAAACTCTGTCTAGAGGGTTCAGTATTATTTTAAGAGACCCTGGTCTCTGAACGAAGTCTGAGGTCGGTGGGTGGGGGGAGCAGAAGGACCCATGTGATAAAGCCACACAGAGGCTTGAGGTACCTTGTGGGTTCAGGGATTATGCTGCATTGTGTCTGTAAGTGTAAAAGATAAGGTTGGAAATATACTCTGTGTTCAGATCATAAAGAACCTGTGTCCCATGCTAAAGATTAGAAATCCTGTGCCACTTTGCAACCTTTAGAATTTGGCTTCAGTTACCATTAATCAGAACTGGAGTCAAATTCAAGAAGGAGATATAAATCTTTTTCTCACTGTCCTTCATCTAACCTATTCTGACCTTCAAGTCCTATCTGAGAAGTGTGAACCAAAATACCTGGTTGAATGATGGAATAAAGTTTCAAGTTAGACAACATAATTAAGGTGTTGTTAAAACCCATTAATCATAGTGAGTTTGCATCCACCCTCTTGATTATTAAACAATAGAAATATTGAAAGATTGACCTCCTATTCAAATGAAAAGAAAAATGACAGCTTCTCCAAGGAAATCATATACTGGAATTTATTGCCAGTTAGAGCCATGCAGAAAATAAGTATTCCAAGGAAATATTAATGTCAAAATTTTTATTTAAAACTATTAGTGTCATTAATCTGAAAGCATATATGGCTGTATAAACATATACCAATTATCTTTTGATCTCTCTCTCTTTGTCTCTTTCACTCACTTTCTTTCCTTACTGTCTTGGTATTCACCTCTCTTACTGATAAAAACCACCTCACCATTCCTGTATGACTGTTTTTTCTTCATAAACTTACTTTGGCTTCTGTTCACCTAGATGGGATTTCATGGATTTCATGAATTTACAGAATGTGCTCCTGTGTCCTGTTTGATATTTTTGTTTCATATTTTCCAATAAAAAGACCCTTAGAGAGACAACCTGATAGGATCAACAGTAAATGAACAGTTATTTTTACTTCTCCAACTCTTGTCATACATTATCTGCTTTTCGTGTCTCACTATTACAGACAAATTTTACTTCATTTCAGTCTTCACATGTCGTGTTCTCTTGTGATTGTCCCCAACCCTACCCCTACTTATCTCACCTTCTCAGTTCACCTCAGCCCTTAGCTGAGATAAGGTGTTTCAGGATTCTCCTCTGAAACGAGTTTCAAATTTTTAACTACAGAAAGTCTTTCTTCATCACAACATTTTGAGAGTACATTTCAATCACCCTGCTTGCTTTAGAGTATCCTCTTCTAACCCATAATAATTGTGAAGTCAGAGCACTGTGTGCCTTGAATAATTATTTTATCCATGTGGTACAATTTGTTTCCTACCATGTATAACTACTTCCTAAATAAATCAATTACTAAAAGGAGTGAGGAAAAACCTCAAATTTTAGTTCAAATTTCTTATTAGCTTTGCTACTTTAAACATCAATCCCTGAACTTTCTGGGCTTGAGACTTATAAGCTACATAATGAGAGTTTTGAAGTAGATGACAATTACAAACGGTAATATTAGTAATGGCAACATCAATTCCATAACTGGTAATATTCAGAGAAGACCTACTTTCTTATTTTTCTAATATTTATGTATTTATTTTGAGAGAGAGAGAGAGAGAGAGAGAGAGAGAGAAAGAGAGAGAGGTTGAGACCATGAACCAGGAACCAGGAAGGGAGAAAAGAGGAGAGAGAGAGAATCCCAAGCAGGCTCCATACTGTCAATGCAGAGTGCAGTGTGGGGCCCAACCCTGCAAATTATAGATCATGACCTGAGCCAAAATCAAGAGTGGGACAGTTAACTGAGGCACCCCAAGAGAGAACCTACTTTCTATTGGCATCATATTCCATATTATAGGATATGTAGTAGAGCAATGTTTCCAACTTCATTGTCTTCTTGACAAGGGAAATGACTGACCTGACTGGCAAGATCAGAAGGAAGTGGCCATGCGTGATTCTGTTGTCAGAGAGGCCATGTTCTCTCCTACTTGCATTGAAAGGACCAGGTTCTGAAGTTGTCCAATACTGCTTATGACCAGGGAAATAGGTCTGTCTAACTTAGGCCCATTTGCCTATAGATATAGTCATATCATCAAATCACTGTATCAGTAAGGGAGGTGGTATTTCAATTTCCATTTTCCTTACTTTTTGTTTCTAATTTGGTTCTATGATTTAGAGGAATACATTAAAGTACTATTTATAAGACCTCTAAATCTCCAGAGGTAACACCTAAACAGAATCTTAGTTACTTGTTCTCTTTCGATCATTTCAGATAGGCAGAAGTATATGCTTTTAAAGTTTTTTATTTAAATTCCAATTAGTTAATGCACAGTGTAATATTAGTTTCAGGTGTACAATTTAGTGATTCATCACTTACACACAACACTCAGTGCTCATTCCAGCAAATGCCTTCCTTCATCCTCATCACCTACTTAATACGTCTCCCTACCCACCTCACTTCTGGTAACTATCAATTTGTTTTCTATACTTGAGTCTGTTTCTTACTATTTTTTTCTTTTTCCCCTATGATTATGTGTTTCTTAAATTTCACATGTAAGTGAAATAATATGGCCTTTTTATTTTTTGACTCACTTATTTCACTTAGCATAATACTATCTAGCTCCACCCACATCATTGTAAATGGCAAGATTTTATTCCATTTTTATGGCTGAGTAATAGATGTATATAAATGAATATATATATATATATATACACATAGGTGTATAGTATGTATACATGTATATAATAGTAATAGATGTTTATATATACACACAAAAGATAAAAGGGTAATTGAGTAATAGATGTATATATTATATGTACTTATACACTCAAAGGATACTATGGTAGTTATATTTTTAACTGTTTGAGGAGCCTCCATACTGTTTTCCAGAGTGGCTGCACCAGTTTACACTCCCACCAATAGTCTAGGAGGGTTTCCTTTTCTCTGTATCCTTTCCAACACCTATTGTTTCTTGTGTTGTTGATGTAAGCCTTTCTGACGGTGTCAGGTGATATCTCATTGTAGTTTTGATTTTTATTTCCCTAATGATGTATGTCTTTTTTGGAAAAATATCTATTCATGTTCTCTGCCCATTTTTTTAAAACTGAATTTTATTGTTGTTTTTGGGATGTTGAGTTTTGTAAGTTCTTTTACATTTTGGATACCAAGCCTTCATTAGATATTTTATTTGTAAGTATATTTTCCCAATGTGTAGGTTGCCTTTTAGTTTTGTTGATTGTTTTGTTCATTGTGCAGAAGCTTTTAATATTGATGAAGTCCCAATAGTTTATTTTTGCTTTTGTTTCCCTTACCTCAGGAAACATATCTAGCAAGAAGTTGCAATGGCCAGTGTCAAAGAGGTTACTGCCTGTGTTCTAGGAATTTAATGGTTTCTGGCCTCATATGTCAGTCTTTAATCTATTTTGATCTTACTTTTGTTTACGGTGTAATAAAGTGGTCCAATTTCACTCTTTTGCATGTTTTTTCCCCAGTTTTCCCAACAGCCTTTTTGAAGAGACTGACTGTCTTTTTTCCATTGGATATTCTTCCAAGCAGGAATACATTTTGAATATTTAATGCATGTGTGTTTGTGGGTATACATTCTTATATTTACAAAGATATTTTGTATTTGACTTATGTAGATAATTTAAACTTGTATACTTAACAAACTGAATCTGTAACTGGTTATACTACTGTCCAGATTCCTTTAGTGGTACAGGGAAGGACACATATTATGAGAGCAAGACAATTCCACAAAGGAGATATGTACATTGAGAAAAGGAAATAGTCACAGATAAACTGGTAAAATAAATGCTTCTATTTCCCCAAGGGTCCTTTTAACATAATAAAAATGTTTCATTTTTTGTGAAAAATAAAATAGTAGTGAACTTTTTAAGCAAACTGAAAAGTGGTCATCTTTTCCTCTTGCTGGGTGATAATGGACTTCTTTATTTGGAGGGAGAGTGGTGAACTATCTTCTTGTTCTTGCTGGGTCAGCCAGAGGAGTGACTGGCAGGCCCAGCAGGATGTTATCTGCCTGAATGCAGGCATTGGTCCAGGAGGGGATTTAAGACCTATATAGTGTCAAGTTCCCTTTTCAGATATTATAAAGCTGCTAGAGAAAATGAAAACCCATTTCTGAGGTTACAGACCTTACAAATTATAAAAGCCTAGGACTCTCTTAGAAACACGTTCATTGCTAAGGGAGAATGCACGGTAGAAGAAGTGGGAAACAAGTGGACAATAGAAAGAACCAGAAGCCTAATGACATTGCTTCAAATCCTAAAATCAGTGTTACATAAAGCCATCTCTACTCCATGTATTCTATATTATGAAAAAAAATGCATTTACCTTCCCCCTTAAACTGTTTAGAAAGGCTTTCTGATCTCTACGAAGAGTCCTGCTTCACACATAATAATAAACACATAACATGTGGCCATAAAGATTCGTGAAGTTTAAAAATCATAAAATAAAAAATTTACTTAGGAAGAGGGGAAAGTGATTGAGGCGTTAATAAAATATTATCTTTTTCCATTAAAAATATGAAATATTATATTTTTCCATTAAAATTTAATATTTCTTTAGGAAGCACCAAAGAAAATTTGGTGAATGTTGGCATTATATAATGCATATGTTAATCTTATTTTTCTTGACTTTTTTTGAGACAACCCTAATATACAGCTGCAGAAAAATATTCTAGTATTGCATTGAAGTTTAACAGAAAAGACAACTTTGACATTATTAACATGTCCCATGCTTGCAGTGAGGAAGTTGACAGATATATGGCAAATGTGTGCCACACAGGTGTAATGGAACTGTTATAGATTTTGAAATTGTATTAACTCACTGCTACCCATATAGGTGAAATTGTGTATATGCAATTATTACACAATGTTTTAGTTATCATGACAACTTTGCCTGGCAATGATTTTTACCCCTATTTTAAAGATGAAGAAACTGGGATTCATAACAATAAAATAGTTAACATCTCAGAACTAGAAGACTTAAAAGTAAATACTCAAATTCAGATATGTCAGGCATGGTGCTCAAACTGGTCTTCAAGTTTTTGCTTTTTTACGCTACCCTTGTTTATTGGCCAATACCCAAAGAGGAAAATTGTGGCATTCAGATATTGCTAAAGATATAGAAAAGGCAAATCAAATGGAATGTGGAGTGAAGGAGTCTGGAGTAAGACAATACTGCAGTTGACCAAAAACAGAGACATTTTTTTTTCAAATCTAAATCAGTAATAGTGAGAGCTTCTGAAGAAAACTTTGTCTACTTTACAGTTTTATGCAAGTTTTATGTCTTTCTGTAAACTAGACAGCACCATAAATAAACATCAGGACAATTTCAGAATAAAAGAGCACATATTTCATGTTAAAAGCAACTGTTAAAGTTATTTCCTTGTTTTCATCCTTTTTTATTCAATCTCAACATTTGTTATATTCAAAAAATGCATTAAAATACAAAATAAGGTATATTTGTAGATTAAAAGCATTTATTGGATTTTTTTTCTTATTGAGTATTACATTTCCACACACAATTATCAGAAACTTTTCTCCCTTAATCTGAACAATGCAGTGTGACAGGTCATATTTTACCATCATATATCTAAATTTCTTAGGAAGTTCATCATAACTTCTATACCATAGGGGCCATGTATAAATTTATGAGTTGTTGAAATTTTACATATCTTTAAAAATAATCTGTTACCTAAATAATGCCAAGAATATATTTTAGTCCTCAAACCATTCTATAAAATACTTTCTTACAAACATATCAAGGTCAAAGAAAGATGAAATAATGTATGTCAAGATATTATTATTTATAAGGATGAATAATAGTTTAAAACTTAAAATCAGGCATGATAATATTAATATGGCACTTAAATCGATTAATCAAAATCAAAATGGGTAATCAAAGACACTATAGCGTTAGTTACTTCATTAGTTATATCATGTAGAAATAAACATGCCTAAAAGAATTAAGAATAGAAATTCGGAGGGAATTACTCTGATTCAATGGCTTATAGTGGTGAATAGATAAATGAATTGAAAGATTCTTCCGTTTAAAATCCCAGTATGGCTTTTATTGTTAATTGTATAAAGACATGGCTTTCTTGCTAACTTCTTATAACCATTTTACAGGCTTATTTTCTGAAGAGCAGTGACATGTTGTGATACAAAACTCTTGGTTGAGAATTTATGGCATTTGCAAATTGGTCTCAGTTGAACCATCAATAATTATCACACTATGTATATCTTGCACAATAACGTTTCTGTTTTTGTTTCCTAAGTGGTAAAATAAGTTACAAGAACATGTAGAGCAATATATCTTTATGGAATTTTCTGGCTCTGAAAAACATGATTACTTTTCTGAAATAATCAAGAATGCATTATAGATCTTTATGATAGTGGGATAATCATTTTATGCCCTTATTAAATAAATGCTGTTAATTCTCATGTTTTCTATTATAAAATCACCCTCTTGAAAATAGATCCCAAGTATCCACATGGAAGTACCACCAGTGAGTGCTCACTACATGGCGATTATTGAATAAGGTTGTATTTGGAGTGTGGAAATATCACTTTACCTGGAAATATCACCTTTCCTTCTTGTTTTTCACTCTAGCTTTTGTTAAAAACTTTACAACTGCTTTTTTTACATATGACCGAAGGATCCCATTAAAGTTAAAATAAAAGCATTTATCCCTATTGGACTTATTGGTTCAGATCAGCACCAGCTGGAATTTTCATGGTCTGTGGTTCTACAAACCAACGTATCGAGGTCATTTTTTTTTTGGTTTTGTTTTGTTTTGTTTTGTTTTTCTGTCAGTTGCAAATGATGGAAAATGTCAGTTCATGATGAGCAACAACTCCAAAAAGTGTGATGGCCAGCTAATTTAAGTTGACACATGGAGCTCCTGTTCACTTGATGGTTTCATATATTCCCAGGCATAATGTGTCTTCAGAGAACGCCAAAGGTGCCATCTTTCACTTTACCTCAAGACCTTGAGGAATTTTTACAGATTTAGCCCTTTACAAAATCTCAAACTTTACTCTATATTCTGGTGTTTTTCCACTTGATTTTAACCAGAATTTTATTTTTTGAAAATATGAAAGCCTCTTTCTATTTTCCATGCCCATTTTTGGCTTCTAAATTGCAGCATAGAAATAAAAGGTAGAAATGAAATTTAAAGAATTAACTTACATAGTTTCCTAAGGCAAAAGAGACATACCAGAATTTGATCACAATGGACTTTCACCTCTAAATAATTAGTATTCAATTTTATGAAAGCCCAATTTCAAAGTGATGTTGATGATAATGACCAATTTTCATTATAGTACAATAAATTATGTGATGGGCTGGAAAGTAAATTCTGTTTTAGCACATAGTTAATCATTCATGGGTAATCTCTTGCCTTTTTTAGTTTTTGAAATGGAGTTTTTCTGCATTAAATTATACACAAGAAAATCAGTAAAAATTAATATATCACCTTACAAAAAAATGTAGAGAACATCATAGATGCAGAACAACAGAGTACATACATATAGAAAACCCCAAAATATAGACTACTCAGAATACAATTGAAACTGTAAGACAGTAGTGTTTTCTTCTGCAAAATGATATTGTTTTACATGTGTATAGAGAAATTTTTCAGTAGTTTAAATTATAAAACAATATTGAAAGAGGCCTATTACTTCTTTTCTTTATAACCTAACAGGTTATAATGGATAAAATATCAACCTCAAAGTAAAATCAGAGGAACAACAGGAATAAAAAGCATATTCTGCATAGTTTACCCAATTCTCACAGATCCAATGGACTAAGATAAATAATGGTTGGGAGAAAAGCCTGTTTTCCATACCATGCTTATCTTCAACTTGAACAGCTCCTTTAGCACTTTCATAGTCAAGGCAGTAAACCTTAAGTAGATGGAGAAAAATAAGGAGAGAGAGGAGATGAAGATGGAGAACCTAGGAATTTATATGTAGAAATAAGATGGGCTAAGAGACGAGGGTTCTATGCAAAACTTATCCATGTTTTCTATTTTAGTCAGTGTCCCTTATTTGTTGCCTTGTGTGTATGTGTGTGTGTTTCTAAATACCACTATTGCTATTTTCTTCCTGGGTCTCTTTTAGCAGACTCTTACGCTAGGTGTCCTCCCTCAAAGAATGTCACATTTGAGCATGTTCTCAGTCAGGTTGTGTTTGTAAGCCAGATTCTATGTGCTTCTTCTTGTGGCCTTGTAATTGTCTACAGGAGAGCAATCCAATATATCAGCTAGAAGACTCATTTGTATCAGTTGGAAACCTTTTTTTGAGTACACTAGTTTAACACATTTATTTGGACAGTTATTTCTGCAGGAAAGAAATCATGTGTCCATCCCAAGGTTTCTGGAAGAGGAGGATACATAGTTTTAGACCTAGAATATGTGAAATACTCAGAAGGTGTGCCTTGTTCTGGTTATGTTGCTAAGTGAAATGATATGTAAATTACTATTTGGTGACCCCTTTGAGGAAGATTTTCAAATCCCAGCCTGTCAAATATTTTTTTTAGCATTTTTGGACCTTGTCTTCATTCATAATAAATAAGAATGAGAAGCTGTTTTGTGCTTACTAAATAGATTTTCTTTATTTTTTTCTTAAAAAATTAAAATGCACAGATAACAATAAGTAACTCCAGGTCACTATTTTTACTCAATTCTCCCTTTGCGAATTCAATAATAATAACAATTATAGTCAGTGAAACCAAAAGACTACATACCACAAAAAGACTACATAGTTAGTGTTAAATAAGGCTTAAGGGGACATACAGGATTTTGATAAAAACAGAACTGAGAGGGATCCTGGGGGTGCTTAGTGGGTTAAACGCCCTGCTTCTGATTTCAGCTCAGGTCATGATTTCATGAATGGTGAGATGGATCCCCACCCCTGTTGGCCTCTGCACTGACAGCATGGAGCCTGCTTGGGATTCTCTCTCTTCCTCTCTTTCTGCACTTCCCCTGCTCACTCTCTCTCTCTCTCTCTCTCTCTCTCTCAAAAATAAATATACAGACATTAAGAAAAAAGAACTGGTGATTTAATAGCATTTCTAAGAACTCTTCTGGTATTTAAAAACATATACATAATAAAACAATGAAGAAACCATATCATTTCAATCTTCTCTGTAATTTTTTTAAATGTTTTTTATTTATTTTTGAGAGACAGAGAGAGATAGTGCAAGCAAGGAAGGGTCAGAGAGAGAGGGAGACACAGAATCCGAAGCAGGCTCCAGGCTCTGAGCTAGCTGTCAGCACAGAGCCCAACACGGGGCTCCAATGCACAAACCGAGAGATCATGACCTGAGCCGAAGTCGGACGCTTAACCAACTAAGCCACGCAGGCGTCCCTGTGATTTTTATATACCCTAAAAACACGTGGGGAAGAGAAAAAGTTTAAAGGATAAAATTACAATACTAGATCCTTTAAAATGAAATATATTTCGTTTCAGAAAGTACGGTGCCTTCAAGTCATTAAACTACTAAGTAATATTGTTTGGACGCTTCTCAAACTGTTTTAAATAAGCTTGGAGGGGGCTTTTGGTTAAATGTCTGACTCTTGGTTTTGGCTCAGGTTTTGATCTCATGGTTCAAGAGTTTGAGGCTTGCATCAGGCTCTGTGCTGACAGATTCAGAAAGAGGTTAGGATTCTCTTTCTTCCTCTTTTTCTTCCCTTCCCTTGTTCGCTTTCTCTCCCCTTCAAAATAAATAAACCTTAAAAAATAAAAATAATAAACAATCAGCTGGGATTACGTTTATCAAACTAATCTCTTGGTTTCAAACAGTTTTCCAAAATTGTCAGTCTTTAGTAATAGTGCCAATGCCTTATTCATCTACTAATCTACATATCTCTGAAGATATAAAAGATATTCATCAGTGCTTCTTGAATGACTCAGATAAAACTATAATCACACATGAACACACACGACCTCGTACAAGCTATAATTAATCCACTATTCTTGGGTGGTTCTCTAGATGCCTATGTATAGCAACTCATCAGGATGATACATTAGGGAACAGAAAAAATTTTATATGCACCGTTGATAAACATTTTTAAAGAGAACTTCTAATATCTCCTCTTTGGCTGGATTTGCCGTTTGGTGTTGAACCAAGTGTGTGCTTATTTGATGAATATATTATACTAAGAAATCAGCAAGTTGTGAAGAGTATGGAGTATTCTTCCTGACTTTTTAAATATCAATGAGGCAGAAGAGAGGAATTGCCAGATACATTTTCAGTGTTCTAGCTAACGTGAAATTAAGCACTTATGTTGCATGAACATTGCATACTTTTTCCTATTCAAGTAAGATAACTGTATTATAAACTCTATTTATTTTGCTAATGCACTTTGGAGAAATAAAGACAAAACAGGGTGAAGAAAATTTTTTATTCTCACTTATTGTGCTAAGTGTCTCATGTAAAATTATTTGCAAAAGAATGGTCATTTAGGAGAATTGAACTAAAAGACTTATTTTAGCTATCTTTTTACCACACAGGAATAAACATTTTTATAGCACATAGCACATAGTAGATGTGAAATGAGTATTTATTAAAGTGTGCTGAAATCACAATTTCTTCTTCTCATTTTGTCTTTATTTCCCCAAAGTTATAATACGGTTCAGAAACATATGTAACTAGAATATCAATTTAATTTGGTTCAATGCTGCACACATTTAAAAAGAATTCCAACCCACAGTGTGTTGGTTAGACAATTTCTATTCTTTTCTTGAAAATGTTAATATATAGCTGTTGGGGCCCAGTAGGCAATAATAACCCTCAAACAATATTTGGCCTCCTGGGCCGCACATGTGGCTTCTGTTCATCCTATGATTTTCTCATTGCTTTGCAAAGAGGCATATACTTTTAGGCTTTAAATCAACTTGGGTCAGTCAGTGACCTTCCCTTTACTTTATTTTCTGGCTCTTTGTCTGCTGTTGGGAGTGAACATAATCCTCTCCCAAAAGATTTGCTTAAGGATAAGCATCCCACCCTTGAATAACTAATGAAGGGCCTTAAGGAATGTACATCTCCTCATAGAATTCTTCAGGCTTATCATATGTTTAAACCCAGTCTATTATTAGGGGGTTCTTCCTTTTGCAATGACTTAAACCTGTTACTTACTGATAAGAATAACCTTCCCTGGAGCATGTCTTTACTTCAGGGACCTTGAACTATGTAATCCTTAAAGAAATGATGTAATCACCCATGGTATATAAGACCCTGGCTATCTTAATAAACGTGGCTTTTACCAACCACCATCCACATTGTCTGTCTCCGCTGTCTTGTCTGTCTCCTCTGATCTTGTCTGTCTTGTCTGTCTTCTTCGTCCTGTCCGTCTTTTTTTCTAGAGATATTTTCGCCGACACCAACCCCCTACTCTGGACCTTTCGACTGTGGTGCGTGGGTTGGTCCCCTGCATATAGCCTCAAAAGTGAAATGCTTTAAAGTAAGAAATCTAGGTGGAATTCTACTGTGGGCATAGTAGGAAAGCTTTAGCCTCCTAATAAATGAAAGAGATTCATGCTTTCCTTAGGTCTTGAACATAAATTAATATCAGGAACTGTGGCAAATATATAACTAATAGGAGCAAGAGAATGCAGGGAAGTTGAGCCAATATAAGCAACTGCTTATTTCCAGATGACTTATTAGGTGGGTATATATATA
>NC_043700.1:169218598-169221854 GCF_006229205.1 Suricata suricatta
GGCATAATGATATGCATCTATCATTACAGTATCTTGCAGAATATTTTCATTGTTCTAAAAATCCTTTGTGCTCCATCTATTTATGTCCCCTCACCACACAAAACCCCTGGTAACCACTGATCTTTTACTTTTTACTGTCTCCATAATTTTGTCTTTTGTACAATGTCATGTAGTTGAAAACGTATAGTGTGTAGACTTTTCATATTTGCTCTTTTACTTAAGAATATGCATTTAAAGTGTATCCATGTCTTTTCGTGACTTGAAAAGTCATTTCTTTTTAGCTTTAAGTAATATCCATCTGGATATGAACAGTTTTTTTAAATATATTCACCTACGAAAGGCATCTTATTTACTTCCAAGTTTTAGCAATTATTCATAAACATACTATAAACATTCATGTACAGGTTTTTGTATGGAGAGAAGTCTTCAATGTGGGGAATAAATGCCAAGGAGCACAATTACTACACCTTATGGTAAGAGCATGTTTGGCTTTGTAAGAAACAGACATAACAAAACAAAATAAAATGCTGTTTGTGGCTATCGCATTTTGTACTACTAGCAATGCACAGGAATTCCTATTCCACACTCTCACCAGCATTTACTATTGATGGCATTTCAGATTTTGTCCATTCTACTAGATGTATTGTGTATAGACAACATTGTTGCTTTAATTTTCATTTTCCCTTCTGGCATATGGTGTTGAACATCTTTTTAGAAGGTTATTTATCATCCAAATATTTTCTTTGGTGAGATATCTATTGATAGCTTAGACCCATTTTATTTTTAAATCCAGGTTGTCAGTTTTATAATGCTGAGTTTTAAGAGTTTCCTATATATTTCAGGTAACAGTCCCTTATTAGATGTGTCTTTTGCAAATATTTTCACCCATTCTGTGGTTTGTCATTCTCATTCTCTTCCTATTGCCTTTCCCGGAGTAGAGGTCTTTAATTTTAGTTAATTTTAACTTTTCAATTATCTCATATATCAATATGCCTTTGGTGTTCTATTTAAGAGGTCATAGTTATATCCAAGATCATCATCTAGGTTTTCTTCTATCACCTAGGCATTGTGTAGTTTTGTGTTTTACATTAGGTCCGTAGTCAATTTTGAGTCAATTTTGGGAAGAGTGTAAGATCTGGGATTTTTTTGCATACAGATGTCCAGTTGCTAAAGCACCATTAATGTTGAAAGACTATTCTTGCTCCATTATATTACCTTTGTATATATTTATGTGGGCCTTTTTCTAAGACCCCTATTACTCTCCATTCATCAATTTTCTCTTCTTTTGCTGAAATCACACTATCTTGATTAGTGTAGGTTTTTAGTAAGTCTTTTTTTTTTAATTTTTTTATGTTTTTATTTATTATTGATACAGAAACAGAGCATGAGTATGGAAGGTTCAGAGAGAGAGGGAGACACAGAATCTGAAGCAGGCTCCAGGTTCTGAGCTGTCAGCACAGAGCCCGATGTGGGGTTCAAACCCACAAACCATGAGATCATGACCTGAACTGAAGTCGGATGCTTAACTGACTGAGCCACCCAGGCACCCCAATGGTTTTTAGTAAGTCTTGAAGTCGGGTTGCATCTGTCCCCAAAACTTGTTGTCATTCAATATTGTGCTTTCTATTCTGAGCCCTTTCTCTTTCAGCAAAAACTTTTGTTTATTTATTTCTAATTTTTTAATATTTATTTATTTTTGAGAGAGAGAGAGAGAGCAAGAAGAGTAGGAGCAGAGAAAGAGAGGGAGACAGAATCTGAAGTAGGCTCAGGGCTCTGAGCCCAACATGCAGCTTGGACTCAAGAGTCATAAGATCATAACCTGAGTGGAAGTTGGACGCTCAACGACTGAGCCACCCAGGTGCCCCTCAGCAAAAACTTTAGAATCAGTTTATTAGTATCTCAACATAATTTGCTGGGATTTTGATTGAGAATGCATTTAATCATAGATCAAGTTGGAAATAACTGATACCTTGACAATATTGAATCTTCCAATGTATGAACAGAGACTATCTCTCTATGTAATTAGTTCTTTTTTGGCTTTGTTCACCGCAGTTTTATAGCTTTTCTCACATAAACCTTGTGCACATTTAATTAGATTTATTCCTAACTATTTCACTTTAGGGGGAATGAATATAAATGGTATTATGTTTTTAATTTCAATATCTACTTGTTTATTGCTGGTACATAAAAAATTAATTGACTTCTCTATATTAACCCTATATCCTGAAACTTTGGTAACTTATTAGTTACAGGATTATTTCCCTTGATACCTTTGGAATTTATACATAGACAATCATGTCACGTGTGGACAAAACATTTTTATTCTTCCTTCCAAATCTGTATACCATTTATTTCCTTTTTTTATTAGACACTTTTGACATATAACATTGTGCAAATTGAAGGTGTAAAATATATCAATTTCATACACTTATATTTTGTAATATAATTGCTACTGTAGCAACAGTACCTTAATTGTGTCACATAACTACTAGGGGTTTTGGTCTCTTTGTGAGTGTGTGTGTTGGGAAAAAATCAAAATCTAGTCTCTTAGAAGTTCGATTATTGTAATACAATATTGTTGCCTTTATTCTATTTTCTTTATTTATTGCATTAGCTAGAACTTCAAGTGTGATGTTGAAAGAGAATAGTGTAAGGAAACATTCCTGTCTTGTATCTGGTCTTAGTGAGAAAGTTTCAAATTTCTCACCAGGAAGCATGATGTTACCTGTATGCTTTGTAGATATTCTTTATCAAGTTGAGGAAATCTCCCTTTTTTTATTTTATTAGTATTTTTAAAATCATGAATGGATTTGGATTTTATATTCTACCATGCATATGTTACACCTTTTATAGTTGTCCCAAATTCTTAGAAATTCTGTTCTGTTTTCTTCAGTTTTTTATCTCTCATTTTTTGCTTTTCAAATTTATATTTATATATCCTCAAGCTCAGATATTCTGTTTTCATCTATATCAGTCTGCTAATAAGCCAGTCAAAGGCCTTCTTCCTTTGTTACAGTGGTGTTGATGTTGCTGATGCTGTTTTGCTTTGTTTTGTTTTGTCTCTATCATTTCTTTTGGTGCTTTCATAGTAGTTCCATCTCTCTGCTTACATTGCCCTTCTGCTCTTGCACGCTGTCTACTCTGTATATAGTAGAGCCATTCCTACATTAATCATTGTTAACTCCCAATATGATAATTCCAACATCCTTGCCATGTCTAATTCTGATATTTTATCTCTAAAAATTGTATTTTTTTT
>NC_043700.1:169221954-169224461 GCF_006229205.1 Suricata suricatta
GACTGAGCCACCCAGGCGCCCCAAAGGCCTTGTACTTTGTATTATGCTGGATACTGGTAACTAACAAAGTTTCCATTTCACAGTGAAGGATTTTGCTTTGCAGCATTGTCCAGTGTTATGCCTCCATGAAATTAAATTGATTAAGCTCTCAGAAACCTTTGGACTATTAGTATGAATTTGTAACCAACAGATTATAAGTCAATGTATTATTCTTTTAATTCTTAAAATGTCATTTTAAGGGAAATTTTTATTCAAACATGGTTTCTGAAAGAAAGTATCCATCACTTATTTTTATGTTTTTTGGAGTGGGGAGGGAGCAGCATTTACCTTGTTCTTTGCTTACATTAGAGACCTGTGAGAGACCTGAGCATTTATACAGTGCCTTCCTTGGGAGTGGTGACGTTATTCATTATATTCATTACATCTCATTGTATCTCCACTCACCCAAAATTTGTTACCTTGAAATGACAATGATATTATAGTCTATTCTGGGGCTTGGAACATGGGTCTGGTCTCAGCTCAGCATTTTGTTGAGCTGAGCTAAGTTTGGTGATCTCCCCTGGGCTCATGCATGAAGCTGCAATAAACTATAGATCACCTGCATGTTGAGACTATGACCCTGCAACGAGCTATGATATTCTTCACAGGACTATCTCAGAATGCAAAGAGTTAGAGCAGAGACACAGAAATCTTTGGCACTTACATTTAGAACTGATACAACAACAATGCCACCACATAGCTAATGGCCAAAGCTGAATACAGGGCAAACTTAATTTTTAGGGGAGAAGAAATACACTCCAGGAGCAAAGTACAAAGAATTGCAATCATTTTTGCAATTTACTACAATCACTTGCTTCTCTGGTTCAGTGTACATGCTGAGGTTTTGATCAGAGAAAAAGCTTTAAGAGAAGATATTCAAGAATTTCAATATTTTATTGTCTTTTGAAGAGGTTTATAGAAAAACAAAAAATAGGAAAAATTTCCTCATGATTTATAAAAATGATGGTGTATTGATGAGATTTGTGTTTTATATGTGGTGAAAAGAGTTTTGGGTCTTCTAGGAGAGTCAATTCTAGGTTTACAGGGACTTTCAGTTTCCAGAATGGAAGGGGCAGAATCATAGCCCAGCATGTGGTGTCAGCAGATCACAGCAGCTACACAAAAGCTGAACAAAGACATAGGAGCAAACATTGCTCTGCAGATGAATGGGAGACATTGAGGAGCTTGTGTGTGTGTGTGTGTGTGTGTGTGTGTGTGTGTGTGTGTGTGTGTTGGAGGAAAGGGTGGATTGGGCCTCTGTTAACTGCTCGCTGAACATGCCTATCACTCATGCAGCAAAGGTGGCTGGGCCCATACCCAGCAAATTTGCTGAGCTCTATTTCAGCTATTCTGTGCATGAGGGCTTTGTAATGTCATAGGACCACATGCCTGTCTTTGAATAGAGTTCTAGAGTTGTAGAAGATGAAGGTTCATGACCTTGAATTTGAATGATTTTACATGGCAATGCAACATACTCATGTTCCCTGATTATTTAACATTTGAAATGTATTTCCTGTTTTCTTATTTGTTTCATTAACTTAATCAACCATGAGGTTTCTTTTAATTCCACCTCAATGATTAATAGAGTCACTTATTAAATGTAGCAATTTCAATTAAGATACAGAATTTAAAAAAGGTGAATCAAGATAGGACCAAGCACAGATAGCTAGTCAGAATGTAGCTGATGCTGGTGGTCATTTTGGGGCCGTCAATGCCAAAAGAAAGAAGGTACACAGAAAGGAATGTAAAGACCCAGGATTTTTGTGATCTGGAAAATATCTACTTTTATTAAGTTGTGTAATGCAATAAAACATAATGCAACTCTTTTTTCTTTTTCATTTTTTTTTTCATTTAAGGACTTCAACAGATCCTTCATGTTTACAATATTACATTTTGGCAAACTATAGAAGAAGCTCCATTATAAACTCTGTTTTGGAGCCGGTTTGTAATAAAATCTATCAGAAAAGAAATATAAAGAGTAGAACTAACAAAGTAATGAAATACAGCAATCCAATTAAAATTAACATCACTTTCCCTCATCAAGTGGGAAAATGAAACAGTCTAACAGCTTAACAGCATGAGACGTCAAAGAAGCTGTAACATTGCTTACTCTATCCATGAGCTAGGGTGCTGGCACAGTGATATTAAGAGTAGTTTGCATTTAAATGTCATCTTAGTTTGCAAAAACTTTTTTGTTAATGATAATTATTTTTAGAATGCTACTGAAAGGAAGGTAGGTTAGAAGAATTTTATCCCTGCTTAAAATGAATCTCAGAGTAGGTTAATAGAGCTAATATGCTTATCAATTTTAATTATTTGGGTCTAATAGTTCCTACAGTTTGTACCCATTACCTGTTAAATACATTGGGAAACTGACAACTATCTGTAAATTCCTTGAGAATATATATTTTAACTTACTTTGGAAATAGATGATTGCCTGACCTATAACATAAACTTATAATTTTTGA
>NC_043700.1:169224561-169226206 GCF_006229205.1 Suricata suricatta
ACTTAACTGACTGAGCCACCCAAGTGTCCCTTAAAACATTTTTAAACACTTTAATATTCTACAGATATAAACAAATCTAATAACTTCATATACCATAGTTTTAACTATGTTATTACTCTAAGATTTCCCCAAAACTCTCCTGGATCATTGGTTTCTCAAGATACTTATTCTGGACATTCCCAACCAAGAAATTCTCCACTCTGTAGAGTTTCATCCCCAAAGTCACCTTCACAATCTTCCCATAAATGTAATGTAATAAAAAATGTTTTATATGTACCTTTTATTGGTAGAATTTAAATAATTAATATGATTTAAATGTTGCCATTGATAACATGACAAACTTGAAGGCAACAGTTTCCTCATACAATGAAAATATAAATAAAAAGCAGGTCAATGTTAGTAAGCAGCGAGATGAAAACAAATCCCTGTATTAACAGTAGGACACTTATAGTTTCCACTTCATGTAATCACCTTCAGCAACACACTTTACTTCTCTGGGGCTGGCTTCCTCTTTTCCATTATGAAAAGGTTGCCCTAGATAAGTTTAAAGTCTCCTCTAACTCTGAATTCTATGAAGCTTTACATGATTTTCTCACAATGCTTCATATTTTGTTGACATATCAGCAGGGAACTTCACACTTCATTGGAAATCCATTAAAACAATTACCATGTCATTAGTGAAGACTTTTAATTATGAGCTTAGTAACCTAAAGAATTCACTGTGATAGGCAAGATTAGCTCTGTGAGCATGTGCTACATTGAGATGCATTGAGTGGAGGAGATGTCTTTCCTTTGGAGAATTTGAAGCTGTCATTCACAAAGCAGTCAGTATTGTTGATTAAGTCTGTCAGTTGAAAAGTCAGGGAGTGGGGGAAAGATTGATAACCTTTCAGATAGTTTCATGACCAGAAATTCTCCCCAAATGAATGAAACTTTGCTTTATGTGACCTGATTCAATGAGAATTGAGGGTGATAGCACTAGGAAGAGACATTGCAAAGCTGACAAGGAGGAGGAAGGAGGAGGCGTAGATGTGAATTCATAGTTAAAATAAGATCAGAGTTCTGACTATAACAGCTGAACTAGAACTTGTGGCACAGCCTTGATGATAACTCATTGCATGCCTACCCTCCTTTCATATATTATGTGCCATATTAAAATAAAAATGTCCGGGGGCAACTGGGTGGCTCAGTCGGATAAGCGTCCTGCTTCAACTCAGATCATGACTCATGGTTCATGGGTTTGGGCCGCGTCAGGCTCTGTGCTGACAGCTAGCTCAGAGCCTAGAGCCTGCTTCGGATTCTGTGTCTCCCTCTCTCTCTGACCCTCCCCTGCTCACGCTGTCTCTCGCTGTCTTTCAAAAATAAACAAAAACATTAATTTTTTAAAATAATAAAATAAAGATGCCTGGGGCTCAGTTGGTAAAGCGGCCGACTTTGGCTCAAGTCATGATCTCACGGTCTGTGGCTTCGAGCCCTGAGTCCAGATCTGCTGATAGCTCCGAACCTGGAATCTGCTTCGGATTCTGTGTCTCCCTTCTTCTCTCTGCCCCTCCCAAGCTCAAGCTCTGTCTTTCAAAAATAAATAAATGTTAAAAAAAACTTTTTTAAAAATAAATAAAATAAAGATGTCCATGGGCGCCTGGGT
>NC_043700.1:169226306-169230061 GCF_006229205.1 Suricata suricatta
TTTTTTTGAAACTATTTGATTTCAAGGCAATATACAATATTAATAGAAGAGAAACATTGATTTTTGTGAGATAGAAAGGAAGCATAGGCCAACAACTTTAAGTGTGGGTGCAAGAGCTAAATATTCTGAATTTTGGTTCCTATTTATTGGTTCTGGAAAATTTGTCAGACTGTATACACTTTCATAGCTTTGGTTTCCTCCTGTATTAAATCAGAAGTTCCTATATAATTGGTGCTATGAAATACCTGATTTATAATTGTTGCTGATAAATGTTAGCAGGACAATATTATATGACAAAATCTACATATATTTTGGAGTTAAAGAACTGGGAGTTAAGGACTGAGAAGACATCAGGATCTAAAGTCATTCCACTTCTTCATCTTTTTCTATTTCTTCTTAATCTGAGTGATATAACCTTTTTTTCAGTATCTTTCTTCATTTACCTCTCTCAGGAATATAAATGAGGATATAACCTATACTTGAAGAATATAACCTAGCTTTACTAGAATAAATGTTCCCTAAAATCTAGCCCTATGTGTCATGGGACCCACTGCCATGAATGAGTTCCACTAGTTATTTCCTAGAACTTAAAAGAATACTGTAGTTAGGAGGACCTACTACAGAAGAAGTGTGTAGAAGTATAATCTTTTATAATTACACTGAGGGATGATGGCTAGCTGTAATCCAAAATACATATATTTTATCTCAACTTATCTTTTCTACATACCTCTGGCAATGATATCCTTCCACGAACAGCAGAGTAATGTTTGTAAAAGTATCTTACAAAACTAAAGAAGTAGAATTCATTTAACCTGATGTTCTAATCAGGATAAGATCTCTTTCTTTCCTCACCTGTGGTCTAATCATGTCCATTTATTATTGTTTTAATTTTTCAGTACTCATATATCCCCAATGCTTCCATCAGAGGATATTTTATGGTTCTTACTGGTTTTTGTCCTAAAATAATTTTTATATTTTAGACCTATGATATAATTCAGCAGAATTTCTAACACTATGTTCCATCCTTTAAAGTTGGTTTAAAAATAGTAATGTATATAGAAAGTGATTGAGGCCTAAAATTCATGGGTCTTGAATGTATATCTCTGTTCTGCCAGAACTGGACTATAACCTATGGCATTCTCATTTATGTAGTGTATTATTAAATATATGAATAACTTCTTTTGTTCAGTGTCCTCAAGTTTATGTTGAATATTATAATTTATAAAATATACAGAAATAATAACAGAAATACAGTGAAGGAAAAACTAAATAAGAAGTCATGATGTATAAAGTATCATCAAATACATATTTTATGATTAATATTTTATACTTTTATATGAGATTATATGGTAAAAATGATTATTATTTTATTTCAGGCATTGACTATGCAATTTCTCCATTGACCTATAAATGCATTTTTTATTTATAGGATATACTGTGTTTATTTGAATCACATGAGCTCTGTATGAGGCAATTATTGAATTATCAGCTGGGGTAGTATAGATGTTGAGTGTTTTGATTGCATATAAGCATTTTTAACTTGGCTTTAACTTTGACCCTAAATTCCAGCTTGATTGTTATTCTACCTTATTGTCAACATGGTCAGATGTACAGTGAGAGAAAATATATCCCACTTCTTACACTTGACTAATCTGCCAACAATCACGAATCATATCTTGATGTACTATAATAGTTTATTATAATTTAAATTATTAATTAAAATTCCAGAAAATACTATAAGTTTATCTCCTGGTACAAAATCAATTTCAAAACTTATAGATATACATATACATATAGTACAAGATACTAAGAGCCAAAAAACAAAAGTGGATAACTAGGGGAGATAAAATGCCTCAAGAAGTTTAATCATCAAATTTTCCTTTGAAAACTGAGAACAGCAAAGATTTTTGTAATTGCACACACTTTTTTCTGTTTATATCATTTGAAAATTCACTGTTTCTTTCCCTCTAAAATTATAAACTGATATGACCAAAACACAATCTATTTTTATGACACATTGGCTTACTATATAAAATGAACTAAATATAAGAAAGTTGTTGCCTGAACAAACATTTATAAAAGGCATAGATGAATTAAACATATTCTATGACTTATAGGCTGTTTAATAACACTCATTACTTAGAACACATTAATTTAGTTGATCCCCATATATAAACTGCTAGCATAAATCTGTGAATGTATAAATGCTAAGCATTATTATTTTTTCACACATTAAGAAACTAAAGCAAAAAAAATGCTATTACATATACCTTAAGGTGGCATTAATTTCAGTGTGAAGTAAACTCTTCTATTTTTTTAACCAATGCTGCTTACTTTTTTTATTTTTCCACTGCTATGTTCATATCACACATGCTCTCTCTCTCTCTGTCTCTCTGTCTCTCTCTCTCTCTCTGTCTCTCTCTCTCTCTCACACACACACACACACACACACACACACACACACACTTGTACTTTTAGGTTCTCTTTTTATTTGCCTCTCCCTCTCTTACCTTTATGTTTTCCACATCTTGTCCATTTGTTGATGTCTACAGAAGCAGAAAGTCATCGGGAGCCTCATAGTTCGAAAATTCATTCTTATTCATTCATATTCATTAAGAGCCATTCTATCTTGTTTTGTAAACTATAGTTCTTTCTACCATTCTATGGTTATATAAAATCCTATTATGATTTGTTTTACTTTTAAGGATATTTTAATCACTCATAACTTTCCAAGGTTGTGTGGAAATTTTTTTATTGAAGTATAGTTAATGAACAGCTTTATATAAGTTTCAGGTGTACCATATAATTAAAAAATTCTGTACATTACTCAGGGTCCCCCATGATAAATGTAGTGACCATCTGTCACCAAATAATATTATTACCATCTTATTCACTATATTTACCATGAGGTACTTTTCATCTTCATACTTTATTTATTTTGTAAACAGAAGTTCATACTTTTCAATCCCCTTTATCTATTTCACCCATGTTCCCACTCAATACCCTTCTTGCAATCACAAGTTTTTCTCTGTATGTAAGAGTCTGTTCTATGGCTGAGTAATATTCCATTGTGTGGGTATGTGTATATACACACATATGTATATATACACATACCAATTTTTCTTTATCCATTCACCTATAGAAGTACACTTGGATTTCTTCCATATCTTGCCTATTGCAAATAATGCTACAATAAACATAGGGGCACATGTATCTTTTCAAATTCATGTCTTTGGTTTCTTTGAGTAAATACCCAGTAGTGGAATTACCAGATCATGTGGTATTTTTATTTTTAATTTTTTGAGGAAGTTCCATACTGTTTTGTACAGTGGCTGCACCACATTGCATCCCCACTAACAGTGCACAAGGATTCCTTTTCGTTCATATTCTCACCAACACTTGTTATTCCTTGTTTATTTGATTTCAGCCATTCTGACAAGGGAGAGAAGCTTTAGACAAAGATAATTGAATACACATGTAAAGTAATATTCAACTGAAACCTCTGTTCCACTCCACTATCCATTACATAGTAGAACTCAATTATTAAGAGTAGAGTTATTGTCACAGGTTTTGAGTCTGAAGTTCTCACTTGTTCAGCAAGAGAGTGGATGCAGAATTAAATGCAAAGGAGGCTAATGTCTGGGAGGAAACAAGAGCCCTGAGTAAGGGTCCTTGCTCTGTATTTATTAGGATCAGAAGGCTTACAAACATGATGGATGTGCAAAAAGATACAATGAAACTGTGAGAATTAACTC
>NC_043700.1:169230161-169231766 GCF_006229205.1 Suricata suricatta
AAAAAGTTTTTTTTAACATTTATTTATTTTTGAAAGACAGAGCTTGAGCTTGGGAGGGGCAGAGAGAAGAAGGGAGACACAGAATCCGAAGCAGATTCCAGGTTCGGAGCTATCAGCAGATCTGGACTCAGGGCTCGAAGCCACAGACCGTGAGATCATAACTTGAGCCAAAGTAGGCCGCTTTACCAACTGAGCCCCAGGCATCTTTATTTTATTATTTTAAAAAATTAATGTTTTTGTTTATTTTTGAAAGATAGCGAGAGACAGCGTGAGCAGGGGAGGGTCAGAGAGAGAGGGAGACACAGAATCTGAAGCAGGCTCTAGGCTCTGAGCTAGCTGTCAGCACAGAGCCTGACGCGGCCCAAACCCATGAACCATGGGTCATGATCTGAGTTGAAGCAGGACGCTTATCCGACTGAGCCACCCAGTTGCCCCCGGACATTTTTATTTTAATATGGCACATAATATATGAAAGGAGGGTAGGCATGCAATGAGTTATCATCAAGGCTGTGCCACAAGTTCTAGTTCAGCTGTTATAGTCAGAACTCTGATCTTATTTTAACTATGAATTCACATCTACGCCTCCTCCTTCCTCCTCCTTGTCAGCTTTGCAATGTCTCTTCCTAGTGCTATCACCCTCAATTCTCATTGAATCAGGTCACATAAAGCAAAGTTTAATTCATTTGGGGAGAATTTCTGGTCATGAAACTATCTGAAAGGTTATCAATCTTTCCCCCACTCCCTGACTTTTCAACTGACAGACTTAATCAACAATACTGACTGCTTTGTGAATGACAGCTTCAAATTCTCCAAAGGAAAGACATCTCCTCCACTCAATGCATCTCAATGTAGCACATGCTCACAGAGCTAATCTTGCCTATCACAGTGAATTCTTTAGGTTACTAAGCTCATAATTAAAAGTCTTCACTAATGACATGGTAATTGTTTTAATGGATTTCCAATGAAGTGTGAAGTTCCCTGCTGATATGTCAACAAAATATGAAGCATTGTGAGAAAATCATGTAAAGCTTCATAGAATTCAGAGTTAGAGGAGACTTTAAAATTATCTAGGGCAACCTTTTCATAATGGAAAAGAGGAAGCCAGCCCCAGAGAAGTAAAGTGTGTTGCTGAAGGTGATTACATGAAGTGGAAACTATAAGTGTCCTACTGTTAATACAGGGATTTGTTTTCATCTCGCTGCTTACTAACATTGACCTGCTTTTTATTTATATTTTCATTGTATGAGGAAACTGTTGCCTTCAAGTTTGTCATGTTATCAATGGCAACATTTAAATCACATTAATTATTTAAATTCTACCAATAAAAGGTACATATAAAACATTTTTTATTACATTACATTTATGGGAAGATTGTGAAGGTGACTTTGGGGATGAAACTCTACAGAGTGGAGAATTTCTTGGTTGGGAATGTCCAGAATAAGTATCTTGAGAAACCAATGATCCAGGAGAGTTTTGGGGAAATCTTAGAGTAATAACATAGTTAAAAGTATGGTATATGAAGTTATTAGATTTGTTTATATCTGTAGAATATTAAAGTGTTTAAAAATGTTTTAAGGGACACTTGGGTGGCTCAGTCAGTTAAGT
>NC_043700.1:169231866-169300339 GCF_006229205.1 Suricata suricatta
TCTTCCAGGATTGCTCATAATAGAAGAGTTTAATTGGACTAATCACCAAAATCTGGTAATAACTCAAAGACAAACTAGAACAAATGATAAAAAAAAATCAGTGACTGGACAATAAAAATGAAGCTAGTTAGGAACCCAATGATTCTTAAACACATTTGAGCTGGCAAGATAATTTCTGTATCATGGAAGATGTGTCATTAGGGTTAAACAGGAATTAGTATGGGGAAAAGAAGGGCAGATGCGCAATAGCTTTTAATAAAAAATAATTTTGTGATATCTTAAACATAAATTTGATTCTGTAACAGATAGGTCTAAAAGAATGTGGTCTAATAGTTCAAAAGAGGAAAAAAGGTGGACATGTAATAGCAATTTAGCAAATAGATATTCAAAAGTAATGGGCAGGTGCAAAAGGAAATATGAGTTGTATGTGCTGCTACTCTGCATAAAATAATCTTTTGTAATTGCTTTTGTATAATGCTATTTCTATCTCTATATAATTAACATGATAATAACAATATTTGTAGGCCATTTATTATCAAATACTTTGATATTGTTTTGTAAATAAAGATAATAACTTATGATTATCATTTTGCTTCCGTTTTTTATGTTAATTCCCAACTTGATGAGAATTAAGAAAATGTTTATTATTTTGAAACATTCAATGGAAGAATACTTGTGTGTGCGTATGTGTGTGTGTGTGTGTGTATGAAAAAGAGAATGAATAGATGGAGTTATTTACTTAAGAATTAGAAAACATATTTTAATAAAATCATATTTATTCTAATAATCAGACATAGAATATTATTGAACTCTGACTTTCATTTGAAACATTCTTTGCCTCAGAAACTATATTTTGCTTTGTTCTAACTATTCACTCCCCTTTTTCTGATATTCTTGAATTAGTTAATTCCAATGATAAGTCTAAGACCTAGACGAACAGGATTCCTGAACCAGATTTGAAGAAACCATACTTTATTTAAGCCAGAATGATTCTGTATTGCTATTGTGAGATTTTATTTATTTTTATAGTAGTTTATTGTCAAATTGATTTCCATACAGCACCCAGTACTTCTCCCCACAAGTGCCCCCTCCATGACCATCACCCCCTTGCCCACTCTCCTCCCCCTCCTCTCCCCCTCCCCTCCCCCATCAGCCCTTGGTTCCTTTTCAGATTCCTAAGATTTTAGATCCTCACTTATTGTACTTAGTATCAACTCAAATTTGGAATGCAAAGCTTATCATTTTGCTAATGAATTTATTTTTACCATCTTTAAAAATAACAGTTTATATGGGCATTTATAAAGCTCTACTTTTTCCCCAGGGGATTTTTAAAATTTTTAAATGTTTTATTTATTTTTGAGAGAGAAAGAGAGAGAGAGAGAGAGAGAGAGAGAGAGAGGGAGAGAGGGAGAGAGAGGGAGAGAGGGAGAGAGAGGGAGAGAGGGAGAGAGACAGCATGAGCCGGGGAGGATCAGAGAGAGAGAGGGAGGCACAGAATCGAAAGACAGACTCCAGGCTCTGAACTAGTTGTCAGCACAGAGCCCAATGCGGGGCTGGAACCCACGAACTGTGAGATCATGACCTGATCAGAAGCCCAACGCTTAACCGACTGAGCCACCCAGGTGCCCCTCCCCATGGGATTTTTATTTTGACTTACAGCATTGCTTTATTTACCATATATAAAATTATTTCTCGTAACTTTCTGGTCAATAAAATAAAATTCAAATCTCAGAAACGTTACAACTAGGTTCTCTATTAAAAATAACCAGAAAGGAAGATTAATGTAAAATGGTCAAGAAAATAAATAAGGTTCATAGAAGAGGATCCTCTTCAGCTATACACAACCTTGCGACATTGTCTTTGTTAAAGGATTTGCACCAGCCAGGAAACCAGATGCCTCTGTTTGTTATTTTCTTACTCACCACACAGCACTGGTATATTTTTCTTCAGCTGTTGCAGTTCCAGCTAGAAGGGTGACTTTCAGAGGTAGACAAAAGAAATGAATCTAGATATCCATGAAATGTACTTGGGACCCAGGATTCAAAAAGTTCCCCAAAGGATTCTCATATACAGCACAATTTGGGCACCTTTAATATACATTTGTTTCTTCTGTGCCTCCATGCCTAACCAGAACCACTCTGTCTTTATCATCTCTAAAAATAAGGCGTTGGTTTAACAATGAAGAGAGCATGAAGTGCGTGGAAGGTGGATAGGGCCTGCTCTATGGAGGATATAATGAGAATAGTTGTACCTTGCCCCACTCTAACTATAAAAGTGAGATGAGATAGAACAAAGGGGCAAGAAAGGAGAATTGTTAAGTCATGCTTTTTGAAAAAGATTTTCCCATATCAGATCCTATAAGACATAAATTCTCGGGGCGTCTGGGTGGCTCTGTCAATTAAGTGTCCGACTTTAGTTCAGATCATGATCTCCATCTGTGGGTTCAAGCTCTGAGTCAGGCTCTGTGCTCCCTCTCTTTCTCTCTGTCCCTCCCCCACTCACTCTCTGTCTCTGTCAATGAAAAAATAAAAAGACATAATTTTTTTTTAATTCTCAAGGAGCAGATATCCCAATGATAATAGTTAACATCACAGGTGTCACATTGTGAACAACTTGACATGAGGCACTGAGGGCAATGTAATATAATTTCCATGGTATCTATGCCAAAAAATAAATAACTTCATCCATTTCAGGTAAATATAACAGAAAAACACCAATTCAGGGACATTTAACAAAATATCTGACTACTGTTTTTCACACAAGTATCCAGATCATTGAAGACAAGCCAAGACTGACGAACTGTGACAAACAGAATGAAAATAAGGAGAGATAACAACCAAATGTAATGTGGGATCCTGTGTAAAATCATGGAACAAAAATAAAGAATCATTAGTGGAAACCCTGTTGACATCTCAATAAAATCTGTAGTTTAGTTAATTGTGTTGAATCAATGTTAATTTCTTGGTCTTGATCACTTTACTAAAGCTTTGTAAGGTGCTATTTTTAGGAGAGCTTATGGAAGAGTGGTTCACATGAATTTCTATAGTATTTTTGCAGCTTTCCCATATCTAAAATAAAGTCAGAATAAACAGTTTAAATAAACAAACAAACAAACAAATAAATAAATGCTCTATGTTTAATGAATGAATCAGTTTGCAAAGGGAAAAGAAAGTCTAAATCACAGAAACCTCAAAAGGTAAGCATAGTCTACTCATTATCTTCTGGATATGAAACCAACATAGTATCTCATTTTATCAAAAGCAAAATGAACATTGAAAGGAAATAAGAACAGTACACATACCTAGCATTCTGATAAACTCAAGGTTTTCATCTACTATGTCTTGCTACGTTGATGAACTAGATTACAGAAACAAAACATTTAGAATATCTCCTGGCATGTGATAAGCATTATTTAAGTTGTAGCATTTTTTTAATTGTTAAAGAAAGAACAAATGTAGAAATGGGTTGCATTTAAAAATGCTATTACATTACTGAAAACTATTTTCCTAGAAGTTTGAAATAAAAGAAAATATTATTATTTTATACAATAAGAAGAAGCAATTTTCATTTATTCTTTTTATTAATTAAAATATACTTATTAAATACTGATTAAAATGTGTCACATAATGTTCTGGGCACTAAAGATATTAAGGCAAACCAAAACACAGTCAGTCCCTACTTTCATTGGGATTACACTCTAATAAACTGATTTTAGAATATATCTAGACTAGGGGCCCCTGGTTGATTCAGTTGGTTAGGCATCTGACTTGAGCTCAGGTCAGGTCATGATCTCACAGTTTGTGAGATCAAGCCCCACATTGGGCTCTGTGTTGACAGCTCAGAGCCTGGAACCTGCTTCAGATTGTGTCTCCCCTTTTCTCTGCCCCTCCCATGCTCATGCTCCCTCTCTCTCAATAGTAAATAAATGTTGAAAAATTTAGAATACATATGGTCTATTTTCTGGTAGAGAAACCATAATTTCTATCAAATTGGAGTAAGTGGTCCTTTATAAAGTGATACAATATAGGAGCACAATTAAAATTCATGGACTCAGACAATCTTGGGCTGAAATTCCAGGTTCTTTACTTAATAGTTCTGAGAACTAAACTAGTTTTAATAATTGAATAAAACATTATTTTCTTATCTATGAAGTTGAAATAACATCTAAGTTATAAGGATACAATCAGAGTTAACCCAAATAATGCATGTTAAACAATCTACTATATTCCCTGCTATGCATTAAGTTCTCACTAAACAGTAATTATCACATCAAGGAAATACAAATCAAAACCACAATGATATACCACCTCCCAACAGTCAGAATGGCTAAAATTAACAACTCAAGAAACAACAGATGTTGATGAGGATATGGAAAAAAGGGAACCCTATTGCAATGTTGATGGGCAGGCAAACTAGTGAAGCCACTTTGGAAAATAGTTGGAGGTTCCTCAAAAAATTAAAAATAGAAATACCCAATAACCCAGCAATTGCACTACTAGGAATTTATCCAAAGGATACAGAAATACTGATTTGAAGGGGCACATGCACCCCAATGTTTATAGCAGTGCTATGGATGATAACGGAATTATGGAAAGACCCCAAATGTCCATCAACTGATGAATGAATTAAGAAGATGTGGTATATATGTATATATATGAAATATCATATGAGTTGGAAGGGAATTCCATATGGATTCCATGGAATATCACAATGGAATATCACTCACCTATCAAAAGAAATGAAAACTTGCTATTTGCAACAATGTGGATGGAACTGGAGGGTATTATGCTAAGTGAAATAAGTCAGTCAGGGAAAGAAAGATATATGATTTCACACATATGTGGAATTTGAGAAACTTAACAGATGAACATAGGGGAAAGGAAGGAAAAATAAGATAAAAACATAGAGGGAGGAAAGCTATGAGAGACTCTTAAATACAGAGAACAAACTGAGAGTGAATGGGGGAGGAAAATTGGGTGGGAAAGTGAGTGAGGGATATTGAGGAGAGCACTTGTTGGGATGAGTATTGGGGTTTTTATGTAAGTGATGAATCACTGGGTTCTACTCCTGAAGCCAGGATGAAACTGTATGTTAACTAACTTGAGAATAAGAAAGGAAAGAAAAGAAAAGAAGACCAAAAAAAAAAAAAGGTAGTTACCAAAAACAACAAAATACTTAAGTCAAAAGATCTATAAGAAATTATCATCATAAAAATTATAAAATACAAAAACAGTACTAAAAATATTAACCAGAAAATGTATATAAAAAACTCAGCACATCAAACTCAACACCTAGGAAAACCAAATTATTCAGTTAAAAATGAGCAGAAGACATGTATAGACATTTTTACAAAAAAGATATACACACAGGCACAGACTCAGAAAAGATGCTCAACATCACTCATCATCAAGAAAATGCAAATCAAAACTGCAATGAGATATCACCATACACCAGTCAAAATGGCTCAAATTAACAACACAGGAAGCAACAGATATTGGCAAGGATACAGAGAAAGGGGAACCTTTTTACACTGTTGATGGGAAGGCAAACTAGTGCAGCCACTCTGGAAAACAGTATGGAGGTTCATCAAAAAGAAAACAAATAGAACAAACAAACCCAGCAATTGCACTACTAGGTATTTAGCCAAAGAATAAAAAATGTTAATTCAAAGGGTACATGCACCCCAGTATTTATAGTAGCATTATTAATAATAACTAAATTGTGGAAAGAGCCCATCGACTGATGAATGGATAAAGAAGATGAGATACATATATATGTGTGTGTATGTGTGTATCACTCATCTATCAAAAGGAATGAAATTTTGCCATTTGCAACAATGTAGATGGCTAAGCGACATATCCCAGTCAGAGAAAGACATATGATTTCACTCATATGTGGAATTTAGGAAATAAAACAGATGAACATAGTGGAAAGGGAGAAAAAAAAAAAGAGAGAGAGAGATTGAGAGTGAAGCAAACCATGAGAGACTCTTGTCTTAGAAAATAAACTGAGGGTTGCTGGAGAGGAGATGGACTGGGGATGAGCTAAATGGGTGATCAGTATTTAGGAGGTATTAATGAGCTTGTTGTGTTGAACACTAGGTATTACATATAAGTGATGACTCACTAAATTCTACTATTGGAACCAATATGACACTACATGTTATCTAACTAGAATTTAAATAAAAATTTAAAAGTAAACAAAAAGTTGAAATTGATTACATGGTTTCCTTATTGTGATACAATGTTTATTTGTGAATTCTCAAAATTAAAAATCAAAAAAAAGGATTCAGACACTAAAACTATAAGAGTGAGTGCCACCCCAATGTTTATAACAGTATTTTCAAGGAAAGCCAAATTATTGAAAGAGCCCAAAATCCCATGATTGATGAATGGATAAAGAGGATGTGGGATATATATATATATATATATATATATATATATATATATATATATATATATATATATATATATATATATATATAAAATGGAATATTGCTCATTACTCAAAATATATGGTAAGTACCATATAATTTCACTTTATATGTGTAATATTTAAGAAACAACTAATGGACATCAAGGGAAAAAAAGAGAGGCAAACCTAGAAACAGACTCTTAACCATAGAGAACAAACTGAGGGTTACTGGAGGGAGGGTGGATAGGGAGATGAGTAAAATAGGTGATGATGAGGATTAAGGAGGGCCCTTGTGATGAGCACTGGGTGTTATATGGAAGTGAGGAATCACTCATTTCTACACGTGAAACTAATATTACACTTATGTTAACAAACTAGAATTTAAATAAAATTTGGAAACATACAAACAAAAAAAGAGTGGGTGACAGATATTCCAGTGAGAGATTTTAAATCTAGCCTGTGAAGAATTTTATGGGAAGCATCTGTAGCAAATAAAACATATTTATTTGCTTTAGTATAAGAAAACGAAATAATAATTTTATTAAAACTAAATTATTTTAGTAAAAGAAAATAACATAATTTTATAATAAAAGAAAATTTTCTTTACCTAAAATTAATATTCTTCAATATGTAATGTAAAGATAATCAGTACAAAACTTATAAACAAGACATACCTCAATGCTTCATGGTGGTGAAACAAAGAGAAAGAAAGAAAGGAACGAAAGAAAGAAAGAAAGAAAGAAAGAAAGAAAGAAAGAAAGAAAGAAAGAAAGAAAGAAAGGAAGGAAGGAAGGAAGGAAGGAAGGAAGGAAGGAAGGAAGGAAGGAAGGAAGGAAGGGAATGAAAGGTAGAAAGAAAGAAAAGAAAGAAAGAAAGAATGAAACGAGAGAAAGAAGAAAGGAAAGAAGGAAGAAAGGAAGGAAGGAAATAAGGGAAAAGGGAAAAGTGGAAGGAAACAATTTCTACAGGTAGTATCCAGGAAACAACAAAGGGTAGGGACAAAGATATTTTCAAAAGAATAAAGGGAGAATGGACTCAGAATTCTGTTATTTCAGTTACCTGAAGCAAATGGAGAAACTTGAGAGTTTGAGAGATAACTGAAGAGTTGTCTACCGAGATATTAATGAAAATAATGCAATAGTTATGATACTTTTATGGATAAAGATGATGGTAATATATTAGAAAAATAAGCATTTTAATCTACAGTTGATTACATGTCTTCTTCTGAACAATTTAAAATTAAATTTTTAAAACAATCCTGTGAGTTGGATGGCTATTAGTTTTATCATTTGTAGATAAAAACTGATTTCAGACAGGCCAATTACCTGTTACTATACTAATAGGATGATTCAATCCCAATACTACTGTCATAATAATCAAGTATCTTTTCAAATGGAAAAGCAATAGAACAATATTATCAAATATAAAAGGATTTATAAGACGCATTGCCCATTTACCCATCCGGGCATGATTATTGGAAAATATACTATATTCAAAGAGATGAATAAAGATTGAGAAATTCTTGTATGGGAAAGTTTTCAAGAACCAGCAATCCTAACAGAGCAGTTAAGAGCCCAAGGGTTATATTGACTTGATGCAAAAGTCTGTTTCTGCTAAATAATGACTTTAGAAACTTGGACAAATTCTTTAAACTCTGAGTCCACTAAAAATGGAGATATGCTGTAAAATGGAAAGAAAAAAAAATCAGGTAACACTCTTAGAACAAGGTTAGGTGTGTTATAAGATCCCCCAAATAATGTAAGCTTGTATAATTATTACCAAATCTTGAAAATGGTTGGACAAAAATACAAGTCTTAATAGGTTATATAATCATTACTACAAAATTTAACTTCTAAATGCCAATTCAAATTATTAAGAGGGATATAACTCACACACACACACACACACACACACACACACACACACACACACACAGAATAAAATAATCATTCCAGGGTCAGAGTTTAAAATTTCCTTTAAAAAATGTGTTTGCTAAATATATTGTAAATATCCTCAGATAATTTTTTCATATAGCTTTTCAGTCACTTGTGTAAATATGATCAGATCATTTTAAACCTGTAGTTCAAATTGTGTAATAAGAAGAATTGAGTATTCAAGTAAACTTAACTGCTTTTAGAGGATTTTTTTCTGAAATGATACAATAACCAATGTTATGCCTTATTGTTGAAATGCTGGTAGAAAAGGCTTAAATGTTTATATGATTCTGAAAAAGAGAATTTATAATCTGTAAAAGTTATTGGCTTCCTTTCTAATGCTAAGTGTATATTCATTCATAAATGAAAAGGAAGCAGATAATGATTGTGAAGAAAAACAGAAGAAAACAGTTTGCCACATTAAGGGAGTCCTAAGAAATAGACAAGAACTGTTTCTGAAGAATGCCAGCTGGTAAAATGTTCAAGATCTTTTGAGAGAAATCCTAAAAAAATAATTAACAATTTAAAAACCGTATGCTTAAATAAAAGCCATATGTGAAGGAGGGTCAGGTAATTGTACTGAAACTTACAGAAAGAGGGAGCCAGAAGGGCCTGGGTGACTCAATCAGTTAAGTGTCTGACTCTTTTGACTCAGGTCATGATTTCACATTCCTGAAATCGAGCCCTGCATCAGGCTGTGCTCTTGAGTGTGCAGTCCGCTTGGGAATCTCTCTCTGCCCCCACACTCCTGCCAATAGACAAACATTTTAAAAATTTAAAAAAATAAGTAAGAGGGAGTCTCACACACACACACACACACACACACACACACATATTAGAATGTTTTGGAAAACATACATATAACCACAGGAATGTCTGGGTGGCTCAGTCAGTTAAGCATCCAACTTAGTGTCTGGTCATGATCTTGCAATTCAGGAATTCAAGCCCTGTATCAGGCTCTGTGCTGACAGTTTGGAGCCTGGAGCCTGTTTTGGATTCTGTGCCTGCCTCTCTCTCTGCCCCTCCCCTGTTCTCTCTCTCTCTGTCAAAAATAAATAAACATTTAAAAATAAAATATACATATTAAAAAAGAAAACCTACATATAACCACAAATTAAGAGAAATTACCGAGGTATACATTCTATATGCTGAATTAAGAGAGAGGAGATAAACACGTACATGTCTTAAAACAGTTATATTATACTTAAAAGTGTCATAATGAAAATCACAAATAGGAGTGCCTCGGTGGCCCAGTCAACCGACCGGTTTCGGCTCAGGTCATGATCTCATGGTTCGTGGGTTCAAGCCCCGTGTCAGGCTCTGTGCTGACAGCTAGCTCAGAGCCTGGAGCTTGTCTTCAGATTCTGTGTCTCCCTTTCTCTCTGAACCTTCCCTGTTCATGCTGTCTGTCTCTCTCTAAAATAAATAAAAACTGCAAAAAAATCACAAATATCTGAGTGAAATACCACATGTAAGACACATGTAAAGGACACATCAAAGGGTAAGAGTGGAATAGAGAAAATACTGTAAATAAACATTTAAAAATATTCAGAGTAATTAAATTATAAAAATTAAAACAAGCTATCAGCTTCTTATTTATATAATTAGCTAATAGATTTTTTAAATGTAATATTCAGCTCAGAAGTCTCTAGAGAAGGTATTAAGAGAGATCATAAAATATAACCCAAATGTTATGTAAATTCATCTTAAAATTTAACAAAAATAAAATATATCAAAATAGACATGTATTTATATATCTACCATACATAAAGCTTCCCATTAGAATTTTTACAGTATGAATTTAGGGGGAATAAAGAACTAAATCTACCAAAAGAAATATAGAAAATAAAATAGGACATCTTATTATCATGGGCTGCTCTGTAGCCATTTAAAACTATGCTTTTAAGAATACTTTGGTGACATGAGGACCACAAATGATGCAATATTAAATAAAAAAATTAATCAGGCAGTTTGAAATATAGAGATGTTTCTCAAGATGGTGATAACAAGTGTAAGGTTTACTCTTTTCCTCTCTTTGTATCCTTTTAAATATCCCCTGGGTTTTCAAAAATGACTAAATATTGCTTTGTAATCAGAAAATAATAAATATTTTAATATGATAAGCTTTTCAATAGTTTGTCTAGAAGACACATGTAAAAGTGCATATTATAAATCTGCTTTATTCTGTTTGAAACCCAAGTTCCTTAGTGGTATTAAAACATTTAGATTACTTTATAACTTTCATACATGTCCTCAATTCTATTCTTATGAATAAATAAATAAAAGGTTTCCTCTGGATGATCATACATTCCTTAGTTCAAGCATATTTTTCCAAGTATTAAAGTTAGTATGACACAGGGTTCAGGGGATAATAAAATATTGCTAAAGTATGTCAGCAATGGGGAAAAATAAATAAAGGACATGCTGAGTATGAAATCCCAACAGCTGATGCAGACTAAGATCAGTGAGCTGCTGCTTCTGTGAAGTTATGTATTTGTGGGTAAAATAATAGATTTTGTCCCCAAGTACAAAAAACAAAATAAAGTAAAAACATCTTTGAGAAATTCAGGGAAATGAAAGGAATGATATTCTTTGCATGAATCAATCTACCTTACAATTTTGGTATTGGATTTTTCAGTATTGTAACTATTCTCCTTTTCTCCAAGTTTTCATTATGATAATTAAAAAAACATATAGCAAAGATTATAAAATTTTACAGGAAGGATCTTTAAGGACCATGTATATTATAGTATTAATATTGTATAACACTTGATTTATAAACATCTACCTGACTGTTCATAGTCCATCCTTCTATTTATTAAGCTACTATTATATATATATATATATATATATATATATATACACACACACACATATATATGTCATAAAATAGTAAATCAGAGATCACTACAATATCCTTACATAGTTTAGCATGTAAATTGTTAACTAGAATTCAATATTTGTTTAGATTTTTAAGTTTGGAATTTATTTTATTTTATTTGGATTTAAATTTACATAAAATAAAACATTTCAGTTATGGTTTTAATTTTCTTTTTATTTCACTCTTGACTTTGAAATAATTTTATGCTTACAAAAATTATAAGAAAATATAGTATAGAAATTAATATAACCTTTTACTCAGCTCTCCCAGGGATTAACATCTTACTTAACCACAGAACAATTATCAATACTAGTGTAATAGCTTTGATTATTAACATAAATAATCTATATGCCTTATCAAAATTGCACAAATTACCACTTAATGTCTCTTTTTAATCTAGGCTGCAATTCAGGATTGAACACTGCATTGAGAAACGTCTCCTTACTCTTTTTTAATCCTTCTTTTCTTACTTGACCTTAATACTCCTTGGGCATACTGGTCAGTTATTTTTCATAATGTTCCTCAATTTGTTTTTGCCTGATGTTTCTTCATGTTAAATACACTTTTTTTTTTTGGTAAGAACAGCACAAACGTGCCTTTGTCAATGAAATATATCGGCTGCCACAAGGTTTTCATGGAAAGATTTGACACGTATTACCTTTACCAAGTGGTGTTATCTTTTTGAAGGAGAATTTAGAAGAGAACAATATACTAATATATTTTTTATTTTTTTGTTAATGTTTATTTATTTTTGAGAGAGAGAAAGAGTGCGAGATTGGAAGGTAGAGGGAAAGGGAGACACAGAATCTGAAGAAGGCTCCAGGCACTAAGTTGTCTGTACAGAGCCTGACCCTGGGCTCCAACCCATGAACTATGAGATCATGACCTGAGTTTAAGTTGGACGCTCAGCCAACTGAGCCACCCAGGTACCCCAGGTGGAACTAATAATTATACTTTTTGAAGTCATTATTGTTTTTCTCCAAGCTTACATTTGACTTTTATTTACATATGACTCACAGTTTTGCCATCATGTACACCCAACATAAGCTTAACCCTGTAGTTCTGATCCTAGAGTCTTATTTCAGGAATTATAGTAACCATATTTTGTCCTTGATGGGTCTTAACTCTCCAATACACTTACATTTTGTAAGCTTCTAGAGATAATATATAATTTATACCTGTTTGAACCTTGAAAATGATTTGCATACAGTGAGTACTAATTAAATGGTTCTGACTGCTGAATGGCTACTTAACAAGTTAAAGGTGGAAACAGCAGCTTTAGAATCCAATGAAAATATTTCACATTTCCAAAGAGCTCACAAAAAAGTCTCTATAGGCTTCCAAGGCAAGGAGCAAGGTGTAAGAGCCAGCAATTTGGAAAAAAAAGATTGCATAATTGAGAAAACAAACTTATGCTCCAAATGTACTTTTACACTTCCACTTCCACTTTTTATACCACTCTTATTTCCTAAAGTGCCTTCTGAAAAAAGTTCTTAAACAGCTTTCATGGAAATAGGGAATAGAAATAAAATGAACCCAGTCAAATCAACAAAATACAGCATTTTTGCTTCTTTATCACACTTAACTTTAGTTCAACATCTGTTCAATGACATCTCAGACTATATTTTGGGATGTGCGACAATTTTTTTTTAACAAATTCTTTACTCACAATTCAGAATGTTCCCATTAATTGTGATTTGTAAGGGAAGCATTTAACTCAGGGCAGATGCTGAGCAGCATGACTGTGGAACTATGGCAAGGTACAAAATGACACATGAAATTCGCAAGTGGGCACGGACGGCCAGATGGTATTGGCATCTGAGAGATTTGTTACACCAACTTGGCAATAAAACATGTGTGATCCTTAATTTAACATACAAAACTGGCCCAAAAATGTTTATGTTAAACAAATTTTCTCTCTAAATATCAGGTGCAACACATTTTATTACATAGTCTCATTTCTCAGTTGAGAAAACCAAATACAGAAAATTGCATCCTTCCTTTCCAACCAAAGTCCTGTTCATTTGGGGCAAGCCATGCCTACATAAGCAAATTGAAGTTAAACAGATGTGTGATTCTCAAGGTATTCTAGGCCAGTGAAACCAGAGAGTAGACAAACATAGATATAATTTTCCTCGATTTGTCTAAATCATTACCATAGTCCTACACCAGACACAATGTAGGGAAACTCTTTGTTCTTACATATTACACTAGCGAAAAGGTTTCAAATTCCATATCAAGAAATGTCAGTTTGGTTTTAGATCAATAAAAGATTCCTTATGTTCTTCATAAATGTTTTTTTTAGGAAAGCAAAGCATATAACAATTTTACAAATTGAATTAATAAACAAGAATCTCCTGGAATACTTTTTTTTTTTGTATTTGCCTCCTCCTTAGTTACAACTCTTCTATTAAGTAGCACTTAAAATGCCATTGCATACAATGAATACTTCTCAGTTTCATTCACTCTGTTTGGATGTTCCCTTCCCATGGTTTCCTGGCAACAAAATAATACCTCTGTTATAGGTAGGCTTCCTCTCAATCTACCAAAATGACACAATGGAGCGAATTTGATATAGTCTTTGGTGTCACATATAGTGTACAACTATGGACAAGTTATTTTGTTATTTTTTTATTTGGTAAAGTAAGGATAATAATACCAACTCCACTAGAATTTTAATTTTAAATATTATATTAGATAACATATACACATAAAGATCTAGCAAAGTTAATGGAACATAATCCACAACATTTATTATTGTTGTTGTTGCTCCACACCCACACCTCACAACATTTTAAGCTTTTTTTTTTCAGAGACTTAAAAAAATGTTGGTTTGTTTGTTTGTTTGTTGGTTTGTTTGTTGGTTTGTTTGTTTGTTGGTTTGTTTAGCATGGGGCAGGAGCAGAGAAAAGAGAGAGAATCCCAAACATGCTCCTCACTTCCGGCCCAGATTCTAATGCAGAAGGTGATCTCATGAATCATGAGATCATGACCTGAGTCAAAATCAAAAGTCAGATTATGAAATGACTGAACCACCTACGCATCCCTAAACATTTTTGATGGCAAAAACTGTAAATTCCTCTTTATATCACTGAACATGGTTCACCTTATTAGAGCACACAAGATGCATATACATATATTTGTGAGTGTGTATGTCTGTGTGAAATAGAGTATGTGAGTGTTAATGTGTGTTTAGATCGAATAAAAATTTTTAGAAATAGGAAATAAATAATATTAAGTAACATACGAAAGATACTCTTATAGTTCATGGGTACTGAAGCTTCTTTTCAAACCAACACATCAAATTATAGAACTTAAGGGAAGTATCATGGCCACATAATATATCACCAAATATTGTATATCTTACATTGATCTGAGACATTAGATGAAGAGATTAGCTTACCATTATACTTTCCTAGGACAAATATATTAAGATCTACATCAAGAATCAGACCACCATTGAAAGGATAATGAGCATGTGTAATTATCTGTATGAATTATACCTCGATCATTTTCAAGAAAATAGATTTCTATTTCAATGACTTTTTGTAATGTCAAATAAGATTGTTGTGGATTATATTATACAACACTTGTCCAACCATAAAACTTTAAAAGGATGGTTTGCGTAGTCGAGAAAGCCTTTCACAGACCAAGACACCTCGGTAATCTATAATATGAACTACTATGGTGATTTTAGAGAGGTGAAAAAGATGGCAAATCATCCACCGTAACAGATTCTAGTTAGTATATACGGTAAATTTTTGTCAAACATCTACCTGAAAATGCAAAATTCTAATCTACAGTGAAAGGGTTTTGTCTCTACCATATCTGGATGTCCTGAAATACTGGATTGTTTTCAGTTTTTATCCCAAAGAATCTCGACTTTAATGAAATAAATTGTGTCTTTATACAAGTAAAATATTTTGTGTGTAAAATTTAAATTGTAATGGTTGTATATGAAGAATATTTCAGGAAGAAGAGGTATTTTATTTTATTTTATTTTTGATGACACGTATCTCCCTAAAAGTGTCACAAAGACTAGAACATGCTCATGGCCCATGAAAAAGCTCAGGTTACCATGTAAAATGATTGAGTCACAATATAAAATAAGATGTACAGACTATCACTATGAAATTTTAAACTTATGCAAAAGCCTGGGCACCTGGGTGGCTCAGTTGGTTGAACATTTGACTTCTATTGGGGCCATGATCTCACAATTGAGCCCCACAGATGATTCTCTGCTTGTCACGGCAGAGGTCCCTTAAAATTCTCTGTCTACCCTCTCTCTGCACCTACCCCACTCATGTCGTCTCTATCTCAAAAATTAATAAACATTTAAAAAAGTATGCAAAAGCTGCTAGATTTACTGATTGTTTACACAGTCTTAGGCTGTGCTCTGGGCACTTTACATGTATGTATACTTTTGTTTAATCTTCAAAATAAACCTATGATGTAAGTATTGTTATTGTCACCATCTTACAGATGAGAAACCCAAGTCACAGAGTGGCTACGTAACTCACCAAATGTCATGCGGCTGGGTTCAAGATTAAAATGCACTTTGACTACAAAGCCCTCTTGTTTTCCTGCTGCAATACAGGTTCCTGAAAACTAAAATTAGGAAAGTGTACCAAAATGTTAACAGTTATCTTTCAGGTGGTCTTCTTGGTTAAAATCATTCAGCAAAATTCCTACATTTGGCATGAATTGTCATCATCACAAAAATAAACATTATTGTAATCATGCCATTCGTGCAATTTCAAAACTAAGTAGGCTGTCAAAATGACCAATAGGATCTATCTTTATAAATTGCTTCTAGCAGAAGAGATGGGAAGCTATTGAGATTTAGAGACACATTAAATTAAAGTAGAATGCCTTATTCTCATAGCAATACTGATTTGTGTTGTGATTCTAAATGATTAAAGGGAACTCATGACTTTGCAAAAGTTATTCTGTTCTTTTGATTCTATATCTAAAACAAGGCTGATAATATCTGATCAAATAAATGAATAAAATAGAGATTGAGAAATATCCAGAAATTCTTTCATGCTCCTAAGAATATGCATTATATTGTCAATGCATATTACAATTTTATATGTGTTCTCTGCCAGGTTAAACCTATTGCATATCTCCAGAAGACCCCAATCAGTTCACACTAGGCAGTAACTACTAATGTTAAAACTGCTTTAAACACTGAGAAGCTGCTTCAAACAACTAAACTTCTAGTGATAGATTCAGGGCAAGTTAAAAACTAACATTCAATGTATTTATTTATTAATGAATTTCTTTGGATTGGCAACTGTGCAAGACATAATAGGTCTGAAACTACAGGAAGAAGGAGAGACCTGTTTCTTTTTTTACATAAAGTTGTTCTCAGCTCAGAAAATGGATATGTAAAATAACTATTATAATCTGATAATGTATTTGCTGGAATCATGGAAATTCAGGCAATGAAAGTATAAAAGAGTAGTGTCAGAACTAAGTAGTGCTGAAATGCACCTCTGGAAGCCAAGACAGGTTTCTCAGAGGAAACATAATCTGAACTTAAATTTGAGGAAGAACTTTACTAGATAAAAACTCAGGGAAAGAACTCCCAGGTAGAAATGACTACAAACATGAATGCTTGAGACATGAGAAAACGCAGTTTATTCAAAGAAACACAATTATTGCTCAAGTGTAAAGAGTGATGGAGCAGGCAAAGATGAGTCTGGATTAGTATTCGGAAAGCAGATGAAGAATCATGTCGAATGCCCTACATAGACATTTAACTTTTTTTTTTTCCTGAAGACTGTGCAAGGCAAATGAAGAATATTGATGGTGACAGTGAAAAATAAGTTATATGTGGAAGAAAGATCATTCTTGTGGTAAACTAGGGGTAAAGGAGCAGGCGTGTTCAGACAAAAGGAAATTATTACTGTTGTCTGAAGAATATAGAGAATCAACTGGACTTAGCCAATGTCAAGGGAGATGGGCAAGAGGGAGTAGATGTGTGTGTGTGTGTGTGTGTGTGTGTGTGTGTGTGTAATATTCTAACACTATAATTGCATGATTTAGAGATTAATGCAAAGTGAATGGAGTGTGAGTTGGGAAAATCTGGTAGTTCCTCAATGTTTAATATGTTCGATAAATAAAAACAATGAAATGATGAGTCCAAAGACTGAGTAAATTGGAAGGATGTTTATGTAAATAAGAAATAAATAAAAGTGAGGGGATGTTAGAATAAAATAACAGAGTCAATGTTAGATCTATCAAACTTGAGACTGCTGGTGGATATTGGGATGTCCAGAATAAAAGATGAGGTATCCTTATTGGTTGAGAATTAGTGGAGTTGAGATGGCAAAGTAGTAGGAGGACCTTCTGTTTGACTCATCCCTGGAACACAGCTGGATAATTGTCAGATCATTCTGAACATCCAGGAAATCGATCAGAAGACTGAAGGAACAACTGCACAACTAGAGGGAGAAAAGGGATCCACATTATGGAAGGAAGGAGGTGCGGAGATGTAATGTGAAGGAAAAAAGAATTCTTGGTGCAGTGGCGGGGAGGAAGCCCTGATCATGGAGAAACGCGGGGAAGAGAGAGGGATAAAGCAGCACACAGAGGACCGCACAAGGAAAACACTTCCCCAAAATATCTGACAAGGAAAATGAGAGAGGCTAATTAGTGCAAGTGTTTAAAAGCACTGGAACTCAAAGACTAAAGCTTTAGAAGTCTATGCCATCACCAGGTGAGACCTGGCAAGCATAGAGGTGTTTCTGCAGAGAAGGAGGGCGAAGGCCTGGAATGAACACCATGCTCGGAGGATCCCCCAGGTCACACTGGTGGAGACAGTCTCCCTTTTGAGTGTATTTGGGAAAGGTGGCACTGATCTCAGGGGACAAAAAAAAAAAAACAGCTAAGGACATTGAGCTGCCTCATTTATTAGCATATGGGCAGAGGTGCCTGCTTATGTAAACTAAATTGGACGCCAGCATTTTACTATGCTTTACCACAAAATCCAAGCCCCTCAAGTGGTCATGCAACTGCTTTTCTGGGACAAACTGGTACCAGCCACAGAACTGTAAGAACTATCTCCAGAGGATCAGTGAAAGTCTGCACCATTCCAGGTCCCTATAATTTAGAGTTTTGAAACCCAGCCATGCCTCTGAGATAAAACACAAGAGCACTGCACCTAGAAACATGCAAACTATTAAAAAATGAAACAGGAAGAAATATAAAATTTGAACAAACCCCTAAACAGCAAAAAAATTGAATCAGTCATCAACAATCTTCCTAAAAATGTATGGGGCCAGACAACTTCCCAGAGGAATTCCACCAGACACTTAAAGAGGAGTTAATACCTCTTTTCCTCAAACTGTTACAAAAAATAGAAATGGAAGGAAACTTCCAAACTCATTCCATGAGCCCAATATTACATTGATTCCAAAACCAAAGACCCCACTAAAAAAGAGAACTACAAGTAATATCCCTGATAAACATGGATGCAAAAATTCTCAACAAGATACTAGCAAATTGAATCCAATGTACATTAGAAGAATTATTCACCATGATCAAGTGGGATTTATTTCTGGGCCAGAAGGATGGTTCAATATTTGTAAATTAATCAATGTGATACACCACATTAATAAAAGAAAAGATAAGAACCATATGATCCTCTCAATAAAGGCAGAAAAAACATTTGACAAAATACAGCATTCTTTTTTGATAAAAACCCTTAACAAAGTAGGGTTAGAGGGAACATGTCTCAACCTCATATACAAAACTCCATAGCTAATATTCCCAATAGGGAAAAACTGAGAGCTTTTCTTCTTTGGTCAGGAAGAAGATAAGGATGTCCACCCTCTTTATAGTACTGGAAGCTCTGACTTCAGCAATTAGACAACAAAAAGAAATAAAAGGCACCCAAATAGGCAAGGAAGAAGTCAATTTTTCACTATTCACAGATGACATGATACTCTATGCAGAAAACCGAAAAGACAACCAAAAAATTGCTGGAAGTGATACACAAATTCAGTTAAGTCACAAAATACAAAATCAACATGCAGTATTCTGTTGCATTTCTATACACTACTAATGAAGCAGCATAAAAAGAAATCAAGGAATCCATTCCATTTAAAATTGCACCAAAAAACCATAAGATACCTTGAAATAAAACTAATCAAAGAGATAAAAGATCTACATTCTGAAAACTAAACACAGATGAAACAAATTGAAGGAGACAACAAGAAGTGGGAAAACATTTCATACTCATGGACTGGAAAAACAAATATGGTTGAAATGTCTATAGTACACGGAGCAATCTACATACTCAATACAACCCCTATCATAATACCACCAGCATTTTTCACTGAGCCAAAATAAAAATTCTAAACTTTGTGAGGAAGCACAGAAGACCCTGAATAGCCTAAGTAATCTTGAAAGAGAAAAGCAGATCTGGAGGCATCACAATTCCAGTCTTCAAGTTATATTACAAAGCTGTGTATCAATAAATTATGATACTGGCACAAATAAAGATGTAACAGAATAGAATGCAACAGAATAGAAAACCCGGAAATATGGGTGAACTCTATGGTCAAGTAATCTTCAACAAAACAGGAAAGACAGTCTTTTCAACAAATGGTGTTGATAGCAACATGCAAAAGAAATGAAACTGGACCACTTTCTTATATCATACACAAAAATAAATTCAAAATTGGTGAAAGACCTAAATGTGAGAACAGAAACCCTCAAAATCTTAGAAAAGAATGCAGCCCATATCAACTTCTTACTAGATATGTTTCCTGAGGTGAGGGAAACAAAAAACAAAAATGAACTACTGGGACTTCTCAAGATAAAAGGCTTTTCTGCACAGTGAGGAAACAATCAACAAAATTAAAAGGCAACCTCTGAAATGAGAGAAGATATTTGCAAATGAGAGATCTGATAAAGGGTTAGTATCCAAAGTGTATATGAAACCTCTCAAAGTCAATCTTTCCAACAAAAAAATCAGATAAGAAATGGGCATAAAACATGAACAGATATTTTTCCAAAGAATATATACACCTGGACAACTGACATAGAAAAATTCTCAATATCACTAGTCATCGGGGAAATACAAATCAAAATTACAATGAGATATCACCTCACACCAGTCAGAAGGACTAACATTAACACCACAGGAAACAACAGATGTTGGTGAGGCTGTGGAAAAGGGGAAACCCTCTTACACTGTTGGTAGGAAAGCAAACTGGTGCAACCAGTCTGGAAAACAGTAAGGAGATTCCTCAAAAAGTTAAAAATAGAACTACCCTATGTCCCAGCAATTGCACTACTATTTACTCAAACAATACAAAAATACTGAGTTAAAGAGTACATGCACCTGATGCTTATAGTAGCGTAGTTAATAATAACCAAATTATGGAAAGAGACCAAATGTCCATCCATTGATGAATGGACAAGGAAGAATGGTATATGCATGTATGTATGTATGTATATATATATATGTGTGTGTGTGTGTATATATATATATATATACATATATATGAATAGTACTCAGCCATCACAGAGAATGAAATCTTGTCATTTACAACAGCATGGGTGGAGCTAGAGTATATTATGCTAAGCTTAATAAGCCAGTCAGAGAGAGACAAATGTCATATAATTTCATTAATATGTGGAATCTAAGGAACAAAACAGTTGAACATATGGGAAGGGCAAAAAAAAAAAAAAAAGGGAAGCAAACTATAAGAGACCCTTAACTATAGAGAACAAATTGAAAGCAGGTGGATAGGGGGGATAGAGTAAATGGGTGATGGGTATTAAGGAGGGCATTTTTTGGGCTGAGCACTGGGTATTGTATGTAAGGGATGAATCACTAAATTCTATTTCTGAAACCAATATTACACTATATATTAACTAGAATTTAAACAAAAATTTAAAAAACATTTTTACAAAAGTGAGAGTATAAATGTTGAAGCCTAATAAAAATAAGCCAAGAAGAAGGTGAAATATGAAAAGAACATGAGATGAAGACAAAAAGCCTCAGAAATATCCACTTTTATGGATGAATGAAGGGGAACTAGCCAAAAACTGAGAGACTGAGACACAGAAAAAAACAACTGAGAGACAAAAAAAAATATATTAGTATCTCTGGAATCAACAATAAAGGAAGTTTAAAAGAGGCGTTACATATGGAGGAGAGAAATGAAAGACATTGAAATAATCCCACTGGATTGATGATATATGGTAGAAGTATTCATGAACTGGTAGCATACGAAACTAATTTTCAGTGGGTTGTGAAGTAAAAGTATTAGATGTACTGCCATACACCTCTTTGTAGATATTTAGAATGGTATAAAGTTGAGAGGTAAGTTCATAACTAGAAATAAAAGCCAAGAGAAAATGTCTCTGTATTATTTTTTATAATATTTTTTAATGTTTTATTTATTTTTGATACAGAGACAGAACATGAGAGGGGGAGGGGCAGAGAGAGAAGGAGACACAGAACCGGAAGCAGGCTCCAGGCTCTGAGCTGTTAGCACAGAGCCTGACTCCGGGCTTGAATGGTGAGATCTGACCTGAGCTGAAGCCGGAGGCTTAACTGACTGAGCCACTCAGGCGCCCCGATGTCTCTGTATTAAAGTCAGATAGTCCACACTCCTTTCTGACCTGTGAGGCCGCACTTAATGAAATGAATATTGAAACAATGCGGTTATTTCATTTGGAGTCCCTAAGTTTCCAATCCATTAAATGACGTCCAGGACCAAATCAATGCAATCGCTTTTGAATCTCTTTAAATCTAGAATCCTTTGCCAGCTTACCTGTTTGCTAGATTTTATTTCTTTGAGAGCACTTCTATATTTTTAAAGTTCCAGCTCATTTTTTCCCCAAAATATCCCTCAATTTGGCTTCCTTGATTGTTTCCTCATAATTAGATTTAGGTTCTTTTTATTTTTTTACAGCCATATCTTGTAGGCGATGTTGTGCTTTTCTCAAATTATCACATCCTGAGCATGTGATGTCAGTTTGTTTGATTATTGATATTGCTAAATTTCATCACTTAATTATAGCGATAGCTGTGTGATTGCTATATCATAAAGACAGACAATTTCCCTTTGTAATGAATTATTCATCTTCAAAGAAATAATTCAAAGCTATGGAAATAGGCTGTTCAACAATCTCTGGCCCAGTTGTGTAACATCAATTCATGATTCGTTCCTGATTAAATTTTTACAATGGTTTTTGAAAATCGGTGATTTTTCAAATTATATTATTCCTCCTACAATCATTAGTTGATATTTCATGTGAGAGTAATTTGAACAGGATTTAAGCTGACAAGAAAACTCAGTATTGCTATTATTGTGGAAAATATATATCCATTTAAAAAACTACCATAACACCCCGTTGCAGTTCATAGAAATTGCAAAATATATCCATCTTTATTTTACAAAAGCATTGTTTCTGAGGTTAAAGCTTGTTTAGGCCATGCATTTCCTTGTCTAGCATTGTTTTAGTTAAACTATATAAAACATTTTAAAAAGAAACTATGACTTTTGAAACACTGGAATACCTACTTTCCAGAGATGGCATGAGAACTAATTTATTTACTTTAGGGAAGAGTTAAAAATCAGATATGACACAAGTGCTAAGAATTATTTCGATCACTTTTTGGCTGAAGAACAAAATTGGAAAGAAACAATGTTCTCCTACATATTTCTCTAACCAATCAAAATATTTTTTCCATCTCTATGGTAACTGTTATAAGGACCAAGTAGAATCGAATAATCAAAATGTGGTAACATCACTGGACTAACATGTTGAAAAACACTCCTGTCGTCTCTAACAACAAATAATTTTGTTATCATTCATTAGCTACCAAAGGCTGCATGAGACTGCCTAGAGACCTCCCAGAAAGAACTTTAAAGTAAATTCATGAAATTAGACTAAATTAAACAACTTGAAAATGTAATTGGAGTCGTATGAAGAAGAATTAAACTTAGTAACAGCAGAAAGATTCTTCTGTTGCTGCTGTGCAGAATGACATCTGGAGAACATTTTTCTTTTCATCCATATGTTGGGATACAACTCTTCTTGAACAAGTTGACCGAATCAAATATGTTCAAGAATAATTATTGTTTGTAAAAGTAAGTGGAAAGATGCTTTCAAAGTTAACAATGACCTGTTTGCAAAGGCAGTGTTCTAATGCTGGCTCTTCCTTTTTCTCACCTGATTCTTTTAGAATCTTACTTCCAATTCCAACTTTTCTTTCCTTCTCTGTTTAAGTCACTGGCAGATTAATATTTTTAGGATTGTAATTCTGCTATTTGCCTCTTCAAAATATCTAATTCCTCCGTGTTCTATAATCTGACCATATTTTACCTTTTGCTTCAACTAATTTCAATTAATTTCAGTATAATTTATTAAAACTATTATTGAACTGCATATATTTGAGACAGCATGTTAAATCGTGAGGCCTCGAGACTTCCTGTAAAAATTGTATTTCTTTACATAAGGATTACAATACATAATGAACATATACATGTAATTAGTTATATCATGAGTATTGCATGGAGATGGAACACTTATTCCCTTTGTGGAGATAAGTAAAGAGTCAAATAAGAGGCCACTTATGAGTTGTATGTCAAAAGATTAAATGAGAAAGGAGGTAGGGACTGTGAATGTCCTTTCAGGTGAAGATATGGCGGGGTGGCATAAACTGTGCTAGCGGCTGAATAAAAAATAACTGTATTGCAGGTTTGGTAAACTATGTCCTAGCTCCAGCTGCTGTAACAAAGGCTCCTAGTCTGAATGGCTCATAAATAATAGAACTGGAAAAAGCCCAAATGTCCATCGACTGATGAATGAATAAAGAAGTTGGGGTACATACATATATATATATATGTGTGTGTGTGTGTGTGTGTGTGTGTGTGTGTGTGTGTGTTATATGTGTGTATGTGTGTGTCATAAAAAGGATGAAACTGTGCCTTTTGCAATGATGTGAATGGAGCTAGAGAGTATTATGCTAAAGTCAGTCAGAGAAATCAAAATACCATATGATTTCACTCATATGTGGAATTTAAGGAATGAAACAAATGAGCAAAGAGGAAACAGAGAGAGAGAGAGAAAGGCAAATCATAAGAAATCCTTAACTACAGAGAACAAACTGAGGGTTGTTGGAGGGGGGGTGGCCTGGAGGATGGGTTGATGGGTTTAAATGGACCATGGTATTAAAAAAGGTACTTGTTGTGATGAGCACTGGGTGTTGTATGTAAGTGAAGAATCACTAAATTCTACTAGTGAAGCTAATATTACACTACATGATAAACAACTGGAATTTACATAAAAAGACAAAAGTAAAATAAATAAATAAATAAATTCCCAGACCATGCCCAATTGGACTGCTTCTCAATATTTGAATTTAGGAGTAAGAGCGTGTGTGTGTGTGTGTGTGTGTGTGTGTGTGTGTGTGTGTATTACTGTGTAAGTGTTGTTTGTAGGGGTCATTTGCTGAGTTGTGTTTAGGATAAATTTGAGAAGTGTGAGTTTATCTAAAAGAAGTTGCATTTGGTCTCTGGTTGTCTACCTAAATTATTTAAAACTAATTCAATTTACTATTAGACAAAAAGAATATATTTCCAAACTTGGTCCCGGCCTTACTTTTCTGAACAAAAGTCTACAAAGTATTTAGAGGGTTCGTCTGGGTCCCAGCATAACTTATACACAGTAGACTTATTAGTGTTTTCAAAAGGACCATTGGAAGAGACAGAAAGCTAGTCAAAATGATGAAACGAAAGAACTCTTCTCCAAAGAAACTCCAGGAAGAAATCACAGCTACAGAACTGCTCAAAACAGACATAAGCAACATAACTCAACAAGAATTTAGAACGATTGTCATAAAGTTAATTGCTGGACTTGAAAAGAACCATTGGGTAAAAATAAAGCACATCGAATGACATGTGTTGCTTGTGATTTCTGGCATCCCTTAACCACCTTCAGCTGTCAACAACTCACATTTATTCTCACAGAGATCTCTTCCCTTTATTGGATAAAAACCATTTTCACTATAAGTCTGAGTGTTATACTCTTGTAGACAAAATAAGGTTTTCCCCAAAGATGCCCCTGTCCACAACCCCAGAACCCACCCAAAATAGTCACCTTACATAGCAAAAGACCTTGCAGATATGATTAAGTTAATAATGTGGTGATCAGAAAATCATCCTGTATTATCTGAACAGGCCAGTGTAATTACATAAGGCCTTATAAGAAAGAGGTAGGGGACATAGAATCAGAGAAGGAGACATTGTTACAGAAGCAGAGGTTGGGGAGATATTCTTTGACAAGGAAGACAGAGTCCATCAGCCAAAGAATGAGGTGGTCTCTAGAAGCTAGAAAACTCAAGGGAATAAATTCTCCCCGGGAGTCTACAGATGGCTTATAGCCCTGCTGAAACCCTATAGGATTTACTTAGGTCTTGTCACCTTCAGAATGAGAAGATGATAAGTTTGTCTTGTTTTAAACCACTAGTTTATGGTAATTTGTTAGAGCAACAATAGCAAAGTAATCCAAAGCACTGCTAGTCAGTCAGTAGAACCATGACCCAAGGTGAAGCCAAGGATGCTTGATCCTTGGACCATTGAGATGGAGGCTCAGGGCTGACAATAATTGAATCTATGACAGTATTCAAGCATGTTACTCCTGAAAAATTACCAGCATTTTCTTATTTCCTGTTATACTGATTCTGGTTTCTCCAGAAGCAGACCTCGCAACAAAATTAGACTGCATGTAACAGGATGAAGAAACACAAAGATTGAAATAGGGAAGGAGAAAAAGGCAGGAAAAGGGGTTTAATCTGGGTCTCTGAATTAATCATAGGAAGGAGTGGGTGCTAGAGAAGCATGGAGAATGCCCTAGACGCCGGTGTGTCTGAAGGCTGGGACATTTATCCACCGCAGTTACTCCCCAGTGGTTGAGGCTGCCCTAGAGGCGGTTAACTTCCCCGCCCACTAAGACTAGGGCAGCTGCTCAGCCTGTAGGTATAGTCTTAGTGGGCGGGAAGTTAATGGCTTCTCAAGGCTTCAGATAAAGCCCCTAGGCACAAAAGTGAAGACACTGGTGGAGAACTAGCTTGAGGCAGGGCACTGTAAGCATGTACAGCTGTGACAGAAATCAGAGATTCGCCCAGGGGATGCAATGCCGGCCATCAGAAGCATCTGAGCCCCTGCCCTTTACAAACCTGGTTCATGAGCTCCATGTCCTTTCTGTGAACAGCACCAAACTCTCTTGCTTAGCCACCTTTTAATGTTTTGAAGCTTACAAATAAGAACCATAATCAATAGGACTCCCAGGTGATTCTTCTGTGGTTCAGTTCATTATTTTTTTCTAAATTATATTAGTGTTAACAAGTTTAGGGTTATTAAGCTAAAAATAGTGACCTTTATTTCTTGCATATTTAGCATGAATCCTCAATACATTTCCTTCCATTTATTTGACTCACTTACATAAAACTTATATACCTGGAGGTGTCAGAGACAACTTAAATTTGTTTGACAATACAAAAGAAATAAGCATGACGTTGTCCTGTAAAAATCCTGCATGTATCAGAGTCAGTGTTATAAAGAATCCCTCTGTACTGCCGATGCCAGACTGTGATGATATATAAAGTTCAAAGGTAAGTTACAGCATATACCGTTTGTCACATAGACTCTTAAATTTGTTAAATTTTAAATGTTATCCACATGGACCCAAAAAGAGCATTAAGTTGTCAACTGTAGGAACCACTTCATGAAGTTACAGAAACCTGATGTTTGGAAATCCTGCTCCATCATGCCATGCTCCTCCTCTCCGTAGCCTAGCCTGGAGCCGTCCTGCCAACACCCCAGCAGAGAGCAGGGCAACTGAGCTGTCCTGGACCAGCTGTGTGACCTGATGCCGTGAATGGGAAGCTGCCAAATCTCGTGACCCTCTCTCATGTTGTGCCTCTTCTAGTGTCACATATGTATGTGTACCACTTTTCTGCTGCTGTTTGCTGCTCACTGTCCGGGTAACTCCACCTCAGAAAATCCTTCGTTCTAAGTATTTCATTCTAATTAACTCTCCTCTGTTTGTCTCTTCCAAATCTTGCCTAATTACCTGTCGAAAACATCCTTTCCTGGGGTCTACTTCAACAACATTGGTCTTCTTTCCCTCGTGCTTCCTAGCTTCCTTACTCCTCCCTTTCCTTCAACTGTCTTTTTCTTTACTCACCCTTTTTCTCTTGGCCCATTCTTACATCTTTTCCTCTTTCCTTTCTCCTTTCATTCTTTGTTAATTTTTTTTTACAGAATAATAATCTCTGCTGAAACTCTTAAGTAATAATAAATTTCTTCCAGGAAAACCAGGCCATAAATGTGGATGTTATTTAACAAACAACTGCTTTCATAAAGCTCTAAAAATCTTTGAATCGTCCAGCTCTAATCCTTCACCTTACTTGGCCCACTTCCCAAATAAAACCTGTATTTTTTGTTTGCTACTCAGTACTGGAAAGATTTAGGAATGGCATCTGATCCCTAATTTGCAAAAGCGGTAATAATTTTATAATTATAAGTATAATTTTATTTTATAATTCAAATTAATTTAAATACTTAATGGGATTATGTGAGGTCATACCCCAGATGCTCCTTACTTTTAAGTCTTTTCCTATGATTCCGCCCTCTTCATCAGCCATCAATTTCCATAGTCATATCTCTGGGTTTCATATAAATAGTGACTAGAATCTTCATAATTTCATATGAAGCACTAGGATCTTAAGCCAACACCTCAAATATTTCCAGTTTAATACTTTCAGAATCCTGAGGTGCCTGGGTGACTCAGTCGGTTGATTGTCCGGCTTCGGGCTCAGGTCATGATCTCATGGTTCGTGGGTTCGAGCCCCATGTCGGGTTCTGTGCTGACAGCTAGCTTAGAGCCTGGAGCCTGCTTCAGATTTATGTCTCCCTCTCTCTCTGCCCCTCCCCTGCTTCTGCTGTCTCTCTCTGTCTCTCAAAACTAAATTTTAGAAAAATATCACCCACAGCTTTGCAAAACAAGTCAACTGTATGCCTCTAGTCTGCTTATTCACTCATTTCTCTAATGAGAATGGTGCTTTTCTTTTCTTCTTAAACTTATAACACAGTCTCAGAGGATAACTTCATACTCAGTAGCACTGTTTTCTATTTTCCTGAAAAAGAGGATCATTCAGAAGAAACTTTCCACATGATTCCCTCAGTTCTATATACTAACCTACCTTCATCTGTATCTATAAATTATTCCTTTCTCCCATACCACAAAATAATATAATCCATCTTCCCAAACCAAACTCTCTACTTGAACATTGGGTAGAATAAGTAATGAGTATCCATGATCTTATTGCAAGGAAGTAGGATAAGTCCACGCTCTGATCGAGATCTTCTGTTAAATTCCTATTTCAATAGAAATAAAGGCAAAGTGACTCAATATTCTCAAGAGACACTGTCCAGGTGTGGTTCTTGGCTGGAAGAAGTTCTTAGTTGCTACCTTGTATCCACAGTGGTTTCTTTGCCAATCTTCAAATTAACCATATGTTCCAAATCCCAGCATTTTCTGTTTTCTTGAGTATATTTGTGCATTTAGCAGCTTTTCTCAAATGTCTCCTTGCAAAGAAACCCATTAACCATAAAACATGAAGTCCAAGCATCTTAACTCACTATTTGCTTATTTTCCATAAGTTGTAAGCATTTTACTTTATAATTTTTAATGGTTCCCCTCTCCGCTCTACTACCAGTACACCCAACATATTAGAATGTAAGGTGCATGAGGGCTAGTGTCTGCCTCACACATTATGTGTCATATCCCCAATGCCCAGAACCACATTAGAATTTTAATAAATGTTTGTTGAATGATTGAATAAATGAGTGGGTAAATGAATTGTCATAATGCCTAATTGAAGCTCCTCAAAATGTGTTACTAGATTACTTATTTCAAATTACTCAAGGTGCTTAAATCAAATGCATATTTCTGTGCATAATCTTAATTAAATCTTAATCACTATAGTGCAGATTCAATGATTTAAATTTTTCTATGTTTTTAATAATTGTAAGAGATTTATAGCCAATTGAATTTTAGGAAACATTGGTCTACAGGATTTAAACCAAATCTTCTAGTCTAATGAACTGTTCATCATGATCTAACCCTAGCTTACTTTTTGCCAGCCTTATCTCCAGTGGTTTGCCCATATGTACCAGGTTCTCCAAGCAAAAAGATCTGCTTTCGGGTAGAAAATCCAATGGACTTTGTTATATGTAATGGCTTCCATCAACCTTTTTTACGTACATAAACCTGTAACGTATACTTGACCCCTCTCCGATGATATGTCACAGAAAAAAAAAAAATGACAATGCATTTATGTGTCATGTGTGGTGTCATTTGAGAACCAGTGTGAAACGAGTAATATTGGGACATTTGGGTGGGATTAAGCACTTGTATAAGGGTTGTGTGATTTATGCTACAAGACAATTAAATTGTTTATCAAGCCCTGAGCACTGTGTGCCAGCAGTCACACTGTGATGTCCATGCATCAGTCAGAAGGCTAACTATAAATATTTATTTCTACTCTCATAATTTTGAGGAGGGAAAGAATGTATTGAAAGGATTCAGAGTTTACAGCATCAATGGGAGTCATGGAGAACCAGGCCTAAGAAACTGGGCAGCTGAAGAACATGGCTAGGAAGTTAACCCACCCTGCACAAATCAGCCTGAGTAGAACTATCTGGTCAGAATCACCATTGCCTCTGAAAGATACCATATAGCATGGCCTAGAGTATTGATGCTGCCAGGACAGGATGGCACCATTTTCAAGTATTCTTGGTAACTGAATATCATTACCATTTCCATGGCTACTCTCACAGTGAATTTCCAGCATCCTTATTCTTATGTTACTAGTTACTAAAGAAACAGGCTGGGTGGATATGTCTTATTGGGTGCTTCAAGTCATGTGCTTGCACAAAATATAAATATTCAGCTTAAAAGATCTGTATCATGAGAGGTGAATTCTGCTCTACAGCAAGACCCGTATAGTGCAGAAAATCCCAAAAACAGAAAGGGTGTCATTTGGATGCTGGGCAGCCAATCATATGAGGACAGCCTTGAGTACAATTAAGAAAAGTAAGTTTCCAGGGGTGTGTGGGTGGGTCAGTCTGTTAAGCAATGTGCACTCTTGATTTTGGCTCATGATCTCACAATTCATGAGATCAAGCCCTGTATCGGGCTTTGCACCATAGAGCCTGCTTGGGATTCTCTGTCTCCCTCTCTCATTGCCTCTTTCTTTCTTTTTCTTTCTTCTTTCTTTCTTTCTTTCTTTCTTTCTTTCTTTCTTTCTTTCTTTCTTTCTTTCTTCCTTCCTTCCTTCCTTCCTTCCTTTCTTTCTTTCTTTCTTTCTTTCTTTCTTTCTTTCTTTCTTTCTTTCTTTCTTTCCTTCCTTCCTTCCTTCCTTCCTTCCTTCCTTCCTTCCTTCCTTCTTTCTTTCTTTCTTTCTTTCTTTCTTTCTTTCTTTCTTTCTTTCTCTCTCAATAAACACTAAAAAAGAAAAGAAATTTAAGTTTCTAATATAACTGCATGGAAAGGCTCTGATTCTTTTCCAAGGACTAAGGTGTGACAGATATGTCAGGTATCTTGGTGTGAGAATCTTAAGACTTTATATGTTGCAATATGAGCTTTATGAAGAAGGCACATCTCTAGTTTTGGTGAGACTCTAACATAAATAATGAAGTTTATGCAACCCGTCTAGATGTGTTCCCACTATGTACATTTGGGCTTGCTGTCCTATCTGCTATTATTTTTGAAATATCTGATACTTCTCATTCTTTCTTCTAATATTTTTAGACTTAGTTTTCTTTACAAAGCCATTCTTAATTTTTTAGTTTATTTATTTATTTTAGGAAAGAGAGAGAGAGAGAGAGAGAGAGAGAGAGCTAGCATGAGAGGGGGAAGGGCAGAGAGGGAGGGAGATAGAGAATCCCAAGTAGGCTCCACACTGACAGAGCACTACATGGGGCTCCATCTCGCCAACTGTGAGATTAAGACTTAAGCCAAAGTCGGGAGTTGTAGGCTTAACCAACTGAGCCACCCAGAAACTCCAAAAGCCATTCTAAATGCTAAAATGTAACTAACTGCATACTCTAGAGGTATATCTCTCCCAAGAGTGGTCACAACGTGAGAACAGTGATGTCCATTTCTTTGTATTCCTAACCTCAAAACCTCACACTAAATATGAAATATAAGTTGCTCCTTAAAAAGGCTTCCTGTGCAACTAAGTAGAATTTGAAAGGGAAACATATTTCTCTGGGCTGTTCTTGGTCTAGATTTAGTACTGACTAAGAAGAAAGCTGTTATTAGTACCGAGAGAGGAGAAACTTCTTAAATTAAATAATTGACAAGTTAGTATTTTTATAGGAAGTAGGTTAAGTATATTCTAAATTCCCCATTGCTTAAATTTTATTGCCCTGTGTGTGTGTGTGTGTGTGTGTGTGTGTGTGTGTGTGTTTAAACAGAACTAAAATATCAGAGGAAAAATATCAATGGAAATAATTCAATATAATTATTTCCAAGTGACTCCTTGCTTGGAATTATTTTTCTATTGATCTATTGTGTGTTATACTCAGAAGAGAAAGTTTGCCACAAGACAGTACATCATGCTGGTTATCGATCTGCTATGATGTATGGCTTCATCCACTCAGTGCTCATTTAGGAACAGTGCATTTCTGCCATCGTGGACACTTTTGTGTTAAATTCCTAAAGCTTCATGAATCTCCTAAAAATCTCTTCCTTCAATGAACATATATTATGACCCTACAGATGTGGTTCTTGATGGAATTTCCAGAAGCTGCACTTCAGAAATATAGCTTGCACTCAAACAATAAGCATGTAAAAGATTTGAGAATAAAAGTAAAGAATAAGGTATTCTGCAGGCTATTTTTTCTTTCTAATGTACTCAGAATATTCTTGATCATCCCCTTGAAATTAGTGCAAGTATCTCTTAAGATAAAATTAGGCTACATCTTGACTGTAATCGATGAGTGTCCAAAGCTTGTCCACAATTTATCTCACACTTGTACGCACATGTTCACTGAATACAAATAATGCAGCACTTACATTGTGGCTTACAATTAGCAGGTGATTATGCATATTGTGTTTTTTAAGTTTTACATTAAATATTAAGTCACAAGTCTGGCAGATTTCATAAGAGAACTATTTTCTCCTTTCATTTAAAATTAACAGCATCAACACATTTAGATTATGGATATATGAATAAATTGTTTTTAGAAAAGTGCACACACCACAAGTTAAAATATTGCCAATTAAATGTCTTGATATGATATACATTTATTATTTTAGCACTATTTCCTTAGTACAAACACTTTATATATTTATTATTATATCTGTATAATATTATTTCTATTATTATTTATTATAGCTTTATATCTTTATATATTGCTTACTAAGAATTTATATATAAGTTCTTAGTAATAAAAAGATACAAACTACCATAGAATAGTCTATTTTGCTTATCCACACAGTGCTCTATTACCTCTGTCAACAAATAATTTTCCAAGTAAATTGATTCATTTGGTCCCAAGATTTTTTTCTCTGAAATAATGTAGAAATACTTTCTTTTTAATGTTTATTTATTTTTGAGAGAGAGAGCATGAGTGGGAGAGGGGCAGAGAGAGGGGAGATAGAACGTCAAAGGACTCTGCACTGAAGGCAGAGAGCCTCATGTGAGATTTAAACTAAATGACCTTGAGATCATGACTTCAGACAAAGTCATACACTCGACCAACCCAAGAGTGTAGAAAATTTCATCATCAGATATTCCTCTGATTGTAGCATTAATGACTGACATAACCCACAATTCCAGGATGTAGGTTGGACAAATCATCTTTTTTTCTATTTCTTTATATATACACTAAAAAGAAATAAAACATGTAAAGCAAGGTTTCATCATTTAATTATTTTTTTCATAAACTATGTAAGCTCTTCTGATATAAAGAAGATAGAGAAAGTTGGCTGCAATTTACTTATCCTGTTTAGAGTTCCAAATGGTGTGTTATAGTACATATGATAGTGCAGAGGAAAAATTGCAGTAGGACGTATAACTCAAGATATTAAACAAATAACATTATAATATAGATATAGACCTAAGTTATCTATCTAAAAGTTGTGACTCAAATATGGAATGTCATGTATTCTGCAAAGGCATGGTTAATAGAATACACTGAGGTGTTCAGGATAATTGAATCTGTTAGCATGAGTCATTTTATGTAAACAAGTCTATATCTTTATTTGAATATGGAAAATCTTAATAGCTAACCCATATCCCGATTGTTTAAATAATGGAAGGTTTGGTTTCATATTCTAAATCAAATTAGTTTGTAATTCATGACAAAATTAGAAAAATAAATTTTGATAAATAATTTAGAATTGAATGCAAACTTTTTATTTAGTTTATTTATTTATTTTTGAAGAGAGAAAGAGAGGGCAGGGGGGGCGGGTAGAAAGGGAGGGAGACTGAATCCCAAGCAGACTCCACATTGTCAATGCAGAGCCCAAAGCTGAGCTCCATCTCACCAACCATGAGATCATAACCTTAGCAAAATCAAGAGTCAGAGGCTTAACTGACCGAGACACCAAGGTACCCCTAGAATTGCCAACTTTTTAATGTCATACACCTAAATTAGCTGTACATTCATCAAAAGTAAAATGTAAAGCTGATATCATAAAATATTTAATATCAATTCTGCGAATGCCTTTTCAAATATTTAAGAAAAGTATTGATTCTTAAGACTGAATGAGGCACCTGGGTGGCTCAGTTGATTAAGCAGCCTACTTAGCTCAGGTCATGAGCTCACAGTCAATGATTTTGAGCCCCGCATTGGGCTCTTTGCTGACAGCTCAGAGCCTGGAGCCTCCTTTGGATTCTGTGTCTCCCTATGTCTCTACTCCTCTCCTGCTCACACTGTGTCTCTGTCTCTCTCTTGCTCTCAATAATAAATAAACATTATTTAAAAAAAAAAGAATGAATGTATACCTAGTAAACTAATCTCCTTACAAAAGACTGCCCTAAAAATGAAACAAAAATGACAATTTGAATAAGTTATTTTTAAGCATAATTGAAAATAAATTAACAGAAGCCTCTTAGAAAAAAGTAAAATTAAATATATATATGCACACACACACTCATAAAAACAGATATATGAGTCAAGATAGTAACATAGTAACATCATTGGACAAATTTAACCATAAATCACATGCCTGAAAGTCAATCAAAAATCCAAAATGTGGAGAAAATTGTTTGCTTAGAAAACGACTAGTTAATAAGATCTATTGAAATTAATTATTGACTTGGAATAAATTAATTTGTACACACAAAAATGCTTTTCTCTCTCTTTCTACATATATAGATAGATAGATAGATGATAGATAGATAGATAGATAGATAGATAGATAGATAGATAGATAGATATAGATGTCCCTGTTTATATACACAGAGAACATATATGTGCATATATATTAGTGTTTATCCATGCATATACATGGATATATAAAAACTCAAGCATATTTGTGTGTGTTTATACTCAACACTAACGTTCTCTAAAAAGAATACACCTGATAAAAATTAGATTGTGGAAACAGCTGCACAACTCACTGTATATACTAAAAATCATTGATATGGTTTGATAAGTGAATTGTATGAGACATGAATTATATGTTGTTATTTTTGAAAAAAGAAAAGAAAATTTGTCTGTCACTTCTTGAAATTCTAGGGAAAAAAATGCAGTAAAGCATGATAATTTGTTTTTTCTGTAAATGCTAAAGGAAAAAAATGTGAGACATTTTACAATAAATTATTGGGATCTGGAAAGCAGGTGGGGAATTGAAAATTATTCAGTGGAGTTAAGGATGTTGAATCTGAGCTAGCAGTGAAGAACGCCAAAAAGTTAACTTGTTTCTCCACAGAACTTTCAGGAAGTGGGAGAATTGGGATACACCCAAAATGTTCGAGAAGCTTGTCTTGAATCTATAGAAATGTCTTAAAGTTTAAGGCATGTTTGGATACCCAGATCTCCTCAATTTAAAAAATCTCCTCAACTGATATTTTGGTAAATCAATTTCGTTCCCATCTTGGAGACAGCTGAAAATTCATTCAAATACTGGTTATCTACAAGCAACCAAAGAGGTGTATCTCAGGAGAATATATAAAGTCTTCTAAACCTGCCATCTCATGCTCAGCTCTCAGAATAGAGATTCCACAAAGGTTGTCATTAACATTCTAGAGAATCTTAAATCGATACATTCTCAAAGAATGAAGGAAGATAAATACATCATTCAGAGAATTGTTAAAAAGACTTTATAGAATTCAAATTACAGCACTGCTAAAAAATATAAAAGTTATAAGGTATAATTGAGCCAAGATGAACCAAAAATAGAGCACACTAATCAAAAATAGAAAAAGAAGTGCAAAATTTAAAGTAAAATACTATTTAAAAAGTTTAGAGGATTAGTTCCAGAGTTGCAACATCTGAATACTAGGAATATACCTAAAGAAAATCATACTATAACATTTTAGAGCATTGCAAACCCAAAGAACGTCTTCAAACTCCTGAGAAAAGTCGAAAAACAGGAAGAAAGGGGTCTCACAATGGTATCTGCGTTCTGGTTAGTAACAGGAGACATGAAGATGGGCATCCTTTCAGTCTTAACACTTGCATTCTGTCACCCAAGTGGCTAGTAAGACCATATTCTCCAGACAACTGGTGTTGGGTACATATTAAATATAATTTTCAGGATTCATCCTTTAGAGTAGGTGGTATTTGACAATGCTGGTCATTTTATTCTTAAAATTATTTTTTAAGTTTATTTTCACTTATTTTGACAGAGAGTGAATGCATAAGTGAGGGAGGGGCAGGGAGTGAGGGAGAGAATCACAAACAGGCTCGGCATTGTTAGCCCAGAGCTCAACTCGAGGCTTGATCTGAGAAACCATGAGATCATGACTTGCGCAGAAATCAAGAATCGGACCAAGGCATAACTGACTGAGCCACCTACAAATCCCCCCTATTCTAAATATTCGTATCTCTCAAGTACTCTTCCTGAATTCCTGTGTCAGTTAGAACAGGCAAAGTCTTGCTGAACAACAACTCTAATACCTCATCATGTTACAATGGAGGTTTATTTCTCCTCTTGCTACATGTCCATCTGATTCAATTTTAGCTTCCTCTGATGTGAACCTCACCCAGGAATCTGGGTTCATGGATTATCCTTCACCTGGAACATGGTAAATGCAAGAACATATGTTGCTTCTTAAAGCTTCTTCCCAAGAATACTACTACATGCTGCTTCTCAGAAATTCAGAGGTTAAAAGAAGTCATGTCTGTCTGTGTTCAACAAGTCTAGGATGCATAACCCTCTTCCCTGGAGGGGCACTGAATCCTTATGAACAGTGGTTGTATCTGCCAGATCCACATTTCTACACCCTGATAAAACTTCAATCTCTGTACATTTTGTCTCAAACTCAGTATAGCAAAAATTAAACTTTTCAAGTTTATTTTTAAAACAAGTATATTTTTGTCTTCATTATTTATTAATGGCACATTTTTTTAAATCACTCACACAGCCTTGAACTCTTATTCTTTTATTTTTTTCAATATTGGACCAATGTATTACTCCAAGTTTTCTACTTCTAAAATCACCATCATTTTCTTTATCATTTCAATTATTAAAATAACAAGAACAACACATTTTGAAAATGAAGGAAACATTTGTGTTTTATTTTCTAAGTCCAAAAAACATATGCAATGTTTAAACATTCTACAAAATCTTTGTATATCATCATCATATAAATTAAAATGGATACTGTTATAATCACTTTGGCACATAAGATCAACTAACTTATTGCTCCCTTTATTTATGGTCCATCCACAGTTTTGTATCCTTTTTTCATGGTTTTCTTCTGGACACTTGAAAATTGCCTTGCAGCTTCATTTAAGACTTAAATGAACCTTAAAAACCATTGTCATATTCTCTAAAAACATATTTTCCTAATATTAAATCCTACTCAAAATCCTTCATTGGCTCTCCATGTCTACCTACATGTATTAGATATAATTTTATTTCTTCCATATTTAAGATCATCAAAAATGTGGCCTTAAATTCCTACTTATCCATATCTTATGACACCTCGGTTGGAACAACTGGATTAACTGCACTTTTCTAAACACATTTCCTGCATCCTGAACATTTCTTAAATTTTTCTTCACTTGGAACACCTTTTCCTCATCATTTCAAAACGTTTCAGTCATTAGTTATACTATATCTAATATAAAGTATTATGAGTTATTCTTTTTTATTATTTATAGTTCTTCCCCAGAATTTTACTATGATGACATGTTGTTTATATTTTTGAAAAGGTAACACATAATCAAAATATATTATTTCTTTAAGTTCTTCTCTAATAATTGTCTTTGAAGATTTCTCAATTTACTGTAACTATCTTAGGAAATAATATTTTTCTTGTTTTCTATTATTTTAATAATTGTTTAATTTCCTATGAAAGATCTCTGATCCTTGAAAACAAAGGACGTCTTGTCTCTCTATATAAGCCTCCTCTATCTCATAACACTAGGTTTATATGAAGAAGTCTGTCATAAAAAGTTTTTGGAATGTTACTTTAGTGAATTGAATAAAATGCAAGCAATTAAGGTGTAGGAAATAGTGAGATAATTAATTTTGTAAGGACAAAACAAAGAAGAATGAATGATTCTTCTTGAAATAGAATTTTCACTAACAGAAAGAGTAAGTAGGCAGTAAAGTTAGAAATGATACAATGTTATATATTGAAATAACAAAGGGAATTAAAAGTGATAATTAGTAACACGATAAAATTATTTAAGTAAACACATAGGTTATTGAACTTGAAAGCTAAAGACAATCTTTTAAGACCACTTCAAATAAATGAGACACACAACATGCCAGTATTTTTAATGTGAACTTTTCCCTATAATTGAGAAAGATTTGTTCATTTGAGGGAAATAAAAAAGAACAATAAGCAGAGTTGAAAGATTTTTATAGAGCATCATGAAATAAATGTCAGAAACAGTGATTCACATACACTCCCCATATGCTAATTTACATATGACTAGCGTGTGTTGTATATATCAAATTTTGTGACATTTATTTCAGGAAGCATTGTAAAACTTTCAACTCTGGTTAAAGCATTTACTTCGAATTTTATCTCAATGATGGTGCTATTGCTGAATGGAGAAATAGCACAGAAATTGCTGCATATATTTTCTGTTCCTATCGCATTTGGTTACATGAAGTTGTATATTTCTACATAGTAATATTATCTCTTGTCAGTTGCATATCAAATAATATGACATTGAGACAAATGAAGCTTAAATATGTGTAATGTTTCTTGCTACTTCATCAAATCTCAAGGTACATCTGCAACAAAAACTGAAATTAAAATATCGATGGGAGAAAGTTCCCTCTGGAATGTAGTATATTAAGTGGAAGGAAAACTGAATATAAACCATATCTGAATAGCTTATTTTAAAGTATTTAATAATTTAAATAATTTATATATCTCTTTTTGTTAAAATATGTCATTCCTAGTGAACATTATAAAATAAGACCATCAAAAATTAATTTATTTGGATTGTTTCATTATAAAGAAAAGATTCCATGTTTTGAGTTATAGGAATGAGCAAACACTGCAAGGTGTTACATCTTTAGTAATTCATTTTTATTAAGTGGCCCAAAATTTAGTGTTAGGAATTAATTCCTCCCCACCAAAAATGAATAGAAATTAATGATATATTTTTCATTAATTAAGTTTCTTTGTTACAGTTCTCAGTGTTGCTGAAAAAAAAAAGTAGTTTTCAGGTCATATGCCAAAGGAAAATCAGAATTTATAACCAAAATCCTATAGCTGGATTAACTTCTGTTGTGGCGACATGACTAGAAATCTATAATTACCCAAATGCTTTCTATTTATGCCTTCCAAGCTACCTCCTCATTTTTGCTTTCTTTGAGCATAATACAGTATCCTGATTCAAAAGAAAAGATATTTGGTGCTATTCAGGGATTAGTAGAGGTTTAAATGTTAATCTCTGCAACACTATTTCTTCTGATGAATTCTCATTTAAATTCTTACAGGGGCCCTCAGAGTATATGCTATGCTTAAAAAGGGCATTTGTAGAAAAAAAAAACTATCTTGGGAATGCAAAATGCATCACACCACAATAATCTTTGAACATTACAGCACTCTGCCTTTTACAGTGTTCTGAATATAGCAGACCCAGTAAACACAGCTTAATGGATACATTTTACTTAAGTGAAAGTTTACCAGAAGGTAAAATATTATTTCATTCTTTCTTAATTATTTATATGTATAAAAATATAATTTTGGTATTGGTAAAAGGAGGGACCAACTTTCTTAACATTAATATATGGGGTAAGGAATTTCAAGTAAGGTTTATTTTAAGCAGATTTAAAGCACTTCCTCTTTCTCCTCTCTCTCTCCTTCCCAGTAGGCTATCTTTCCTCCATCCCTCCCTTCTTTGTCTAGCTCCTTTCTTTCTTTCTCTTTTCCCTCACTTTTCTTCCATTTTGTTTTGTTTTCATTCTTGGTTAACATAAACAGAGACATAGAATCTTAATTCAGCAGAAACATTCTCTAAGAGAAATGCTTAATGTCCATGGATTATTTTTTAATGATTTCTTAATTTTCACTTACCTCTTTATGATTCTCTGAAAATGTATTATAATTTTCTATTGTTTTGGGCACCTTAGTAAATGAAAATTCATAGAGAAAATGTTCTCACCTTTTCCATGATTCATATCAGAATCTAGTTTTTGTTCTATTCTGAGATTAATATATTGTCCAAATAGCATATGAAGCAAGAACTAGTTTGGGGACATCTTTTGAGAATCTTGGAATTCCTGGATAAGTTATATTGGAGACTTGGAACTATTCCCTTTGCCTTTAGTAATATGTCAAATGATGTCTACCAACTCACTTCCAGATAACTCAAAGGTCATGGGAGCTAATGTATTTCTCTAAACCCTCAATTACTTTATCTCGGTTGGTTCATCAATTTCAGTTCAACCTACAAAAGGCATGTCATGGAATTTGGATTTAATTTATGTATGTGTATGTATATGTGGATGTATATGTATGTAAGTATGTAAATATATATACAACTATATGATTATGTGTATATATGTATATATATATGTGTGTATATATACAATTTCTTCAGTTTATAAAGGAGAATACTACTTATGATTAAGGTACATATTCAGGGTCACAAATCTAGTTAAGGACAAAAGTTAGGTTAATATACAATTTCCTGACACCTAATCCATTCCATTTTCTTATCTACAATCTTAAAGTGTGTTTTCCGTTCTTACATTAGTTGTTGAAATAAAAGATAGTCCTTGAAAGATAGCAACTCTCAGCTTTATACTGAAAACACTCTTTCATGGAAAAGCATTATTGTAAATAATCCAAGTTATGGGGTCTTTGAGTGACAGCTTATCCCCCACAGATACCACAGAAGGCTCAGCAGACCCATGGACTGCCACATAAAGTAATCACTTCTTTGACCACGTGCAATAGTAGCTCAAAGTTATAAATTATGTTTAGGAGAAACTGAGATATGCTGATGTATTAACAGAAATATGTATGTATTCCTTAGCAATATAAATAATAGCTTTTGCTTTCTTCTACTTTTTTCTCTACACCTTAATCTTCAAAGATGAGCACAGTATTATCTTTTATCAATGAAATATTTCCTTGCCCTAATATTGCCAGGGCTCACATTCCCATTGGGTCTAACAAATGTGCCTTTTAAATTAACAGGGGAGGAAGAACTGTACCTCTTAATGTATTCTACTTATATATGCAGCCCGTGAAAAATAACTTAATCAACTATTCTGAATAATCATGCGGCTAATGAGCAACATTGGCAGAAACCTACAACATAGAAATGGACTTTATTTACTAATAAAACTCAAATTTTATAAAATGAATAATTTGAGTTATCTTTGAATCTCCTTACCCAAAATGAAATAATGGCTATGTTACTAATAGCATCTAAATTACTAGCAAGAAAAGAAGAGATCAGGGTTAATCAAGGTTAACATATTAAAGAATTCTTTGGCCTTTCTCAAGATTTAAGATTTTGGACATCCTGTAAAAAAGTAGTCAACAAGTTGAGGTACTGGTACCAATCCCAAAAGGTAAGACAATTTCCCTTTTGGAGTAATGCCTGCTGTGGTGCCTGGTTGGCTCATTCAGTGGAGCCTCTGACTCTTGATTTCATGGAGCCTCACATTGGACTCTACAAGGAAAGCAGAAGGCCTGTGGGGAATTTTCTCTCTCCTGCTCACTCGCTCTCTTTCTCTCTGTCTCTGTCTCTGTCTCTGTCTCTGTCTCTGTCTCTGTCTCTCTCTCTACCTTTCTCTCTCTCTCTCTCCTCCCTCAAAATAAATAAATAAACTTAAAAAAATAAGAGTAATGCCTGGTGAGCAATGTTCCAAAGGTCAGTGTAACAATGAAATATGACTGTTGTCACCAGACAGCATAAAGACAACGAAGTTGACATTGATGAAGAGCAAAAGTTATATGTCACTGAAACCTTGACCAAAGCTTGTCTAAATAAAACACACAACCACCTCAAACTACTCTTTTTCCTATTGTAGTGTTTCTCTCCCACATTCATAAATCAAAGCTAATCAGAACACAAGACAGTAATGATCTAAAATGCAGTGACAATAATGTGTCTGATTCTTCCAGATCAAGGTATATTTGTTATGAATTGCTGTGTTTTTAGGAACTGGGCAGAAAAAAAATTTTGTGTTTCAAACACCTAATGGTTATGTCTTATAAAATATCCACCACAGTGCCTTGCACTCGATATGGTAAATCTTTAGCACACGTTGAAATGCTAGTGTTTAAACTGTTCTGACCCCACTTATACCAGCAAGTTTATCTTCAGTTATATATTAACAGTCTATTTCAGGATAAGTTATATGTTATAGCTTCCCAAACATTTTATTTTTCTTACTTTTATAAATTGGTTCTTTTCAAAGCACGCAATTCTCTTTTATACTATATTAGCTAAATTGTACTTTATTATTTTTTTTTCAAAATTCAGCTCATCTATTCCCTGTATCTTCAAAACTAAGATTTAGGAATAGTGCTGTCTTAACCAGGTTGTTATGGAATAGACTCCTTTTATTAAATTTGACCTTTACGTATGCCTCACTGTTTGTATTATTTGTGTCTTCTAACAGTTTTTCTATCAGTATAACAAGAAATATAATATGTACACAGTGAGCTTTATTAGCAAATACTAACCATTCATTGAATATTCATACTTTGGAATACTTTGTGCAAGGTAAACATGCAAGGGAAAGAGACAAGACCATTGAGAGACAGCCTGGGGTGCCCAAATAAGGAGAAGTTTTAACTTGTTTAAGATCAAGTCCTATTTGATATTCTGGTCACTGGGCCTCAATAAGTAGATCTGCTATAAGAATATTCGTGTCAAGAGTTCTTAATTCAATTTTTGAAAACACATACAAGTAAGACCGAAAGAGAAAATCAGTAATAGTGCTGAAAATTATAAGAATTTGGCACCATTGTTATAATTTATTTGACATTTGATCACATTTCCTTAGTAGTTTCATCTTTGTTACCTTTTTCATCTTCTTGGTTTTCTGGAATGTCAACTTTTAGAAGAAAACTGTGAAGCCCTCTTGGTTTATCCACTTTCCCAGTATTTCCAAACTTGCGCAATAGAACACCATTGGTTTATAATCCAGGTATCCAAAAATACACTATATGGACAACTAAGTTTAAGAAATAGTGAACACTTCATCCCTTTGTTGGAGATTCATAACCTCTGGGTGGACATCAATGGGTCTGAGATGTATTTATTTTTTACAAAGACATGTACAGCCAGACATATATTTAATCTATGTACCATCTCAACATTTTAGCAATATTAACCTATTTAAACTTAGAAACAAACTATGAGAGCAAACTATGAGAGCTATAATTATCCCCATTTTGTATAAGGAGAGATGGGACATTAAATAATTTTTTGAGATCACAAATCTAGGGTAAGAGAACTGGATTTGTAGTCAGGACATCTCACTTTTCAGTTCACACTCTTATACACTGCCCATGCTTCTTAGCTAAAGCAAGCTGCAATTTCATATTAAATCCTTCCACAAATTTATAGCCTTAAAGGTTTTTATCACCTATAAATGAACCTTTACAATACTATGCACCAATTTTTCATGCAAGTTAGATTTTGTATAATGATAATTATTAGATTACTTTTACCTGCAAATAGAAAAAAGACACACAGCTGAAAACAATGGCCTACAGATGAGATTTAGTGTGACTGTAGGCTTGTGGTTTAAAAAAATCAATGCTTAGTGTCAGTGGTTCTATTCTATTATGGGGGTAACAATCAGCCAGGGAGAAGATCCAAGTTGGGATTTTTCCTGATAACTTTATATCATATACCTGGGTTGCCACACACATGTATGTGTATCTGCATGTACACACACACACACATAAACAAACAAGCATTTAGGCTTTTTTATGTTTATTGTTTATTTTGAGCAGGGGAGGGCCAGAGAGTGAGATGGAGAGAGAGAGAATCCTAAGCAAGCTCCACACTGTCAGCATGGAGCCTGATGCGGGGCTCGAGCCCACGAACCATGAGATCAAGACGTGAGCTAGGGCGCCTGGGTGGCTCAGTCGGTTAAGCCTCCGGCTTCGGCTCAGGTCAGATCTCACGTTCCTGGGTTTGAGCCCCGCATCAGGCTCTGTGCTGACCGCTGGCTCAGAGCCTGGAGCCTGCTTCTGATTCTGTGTCTCCTTCTCTCTCTGCCCCTCCCCCTCTCATGCTCTGTCTCTCTCTGTATTAAAGTAAATAAAACATTTAAAAAAATTAAAAAAAAAAAGACGTGAGCCAAAACCGAGAATCAGACACTTAACTGAGTGGGACTCCCAACCAAACCAACACACATGCGTTTAGTATTCAAAGTTTTAAATTTTTCAGTGAAAGTATATAAATCAGGATATGATCTGTATCTATAACTCTTTATCTATACCTATGTTTACATCTATATCTATATGTTCCACAATCTTCATACCGAATTTCCCCTGGACATTGATGGAATCTTTCTGTATCCATCCCTACCTTCTCTTTTAGCCTTCCCTGACCAACTTAAAAAAGAGTGAACTCTATCAGGTTCATGGAGTTTGTTTTATGTTCATTTTTGGAAGTTTCATGTATACATTGTTTCTGCGTCCAGATTTTATGGTTAAGAAAGGCAAAAAGCATTACTTACCTTCTTGCTGTCACCCTCTTAGCAGCGAGTGCAATAGTGTGTTTAATTAAGTTAATTAAGTAAATGATTTTATTCCTTGAATGCATCTATCATAAACTACTTTGGGAAATGCTTAACTATATTGCAAGAAAGTACTCCCATTTTTCTTTTGGTTAATCAACGTATTCCTTTGGTTAATCACTTTAAAACACTGAATAGCTCCTAGTGATTGTATATGAAAACAAACCTGTTGTTATAAATAAAGACACCTCCTGTGAGCCTGGCTTTGCATGCATACCCCAAATAGAAATATCGAAGCATGAGGCATTCATATTGTTGATTTTGATGTGAGTTATCCTTTATCCAAATCAGCCTGCTTACAATAAATTATTTTCACATTGGTTAAATCATGTTCTCTGTTTTAACGTTCTTAAGACATGTCGATGTCATGACCAGATAAAGTGTCTTAAAGGCACATTTTGCCTGATCTCAATGATTTTTTTTCTCATAAAATAATTTGAGAGAGGGAGAGAAAGAAAGGGGAAGTTATGTGACTTAATATAGTGCAAGCCAACCTACAGCTGCCATGAATGACAGATTCCTGGTGCCCTGAGACTCTCTGGAAGTTATAGCCATGCCAAGACTCTGGATCACAGAATATCAAATAAAATGGCCCCTCAAGGTGAGTCACTCAGCAAGTCAGTGTGTAAGGTCTGGCATTCCAAGACTTTGCTTAGGAAAACCTACGATCACATAATTGCTTGCCACCATCTGTGACTATTTTGGAGAAATAAAAAATTCTCAAACTTAAGGGGAGCATGTAGAGATAAATAGTACTGGGCCACCCACAAATCCAGAGACATGACCAGTATCACTTGTTTGTAATCAACAAACGTCCCCTTATTATCAGGCACTCGATAGACTTTTGCTATTTTTAAAGTCTAATACAATCAAAGGGAGAAAAAAGGAATTACTTCTGAAACTAAATGCATCAGTCTCCTGCATTTTTAAACCAACTTATCTTTCCAGCTTGTAAGTGTCTGTCTAAAGTAACACGGGAAAAATTGACACATTTATGTCATCAGCAAGGCTGCATTTACTGACATTGATTTACCAAGCATGCGTGTGATGGGGAAGAACAGTTTGGTTTCACCAGCAACTCTGGCAAAATAATTCAAAGTGAGTTAGACAGCCAACACATTTCTTACTCAGTCAATTAGCATGTGATTAATTGAAAAATGGTAAATAGGGTAAGGTTGCTGCCTCTATTTAGTTTCAGCTTGAGGCCAAGGTCTGCTTGGAGAAACACAGTCCACCTCCAAGTTGTTCCTCGGTGCTACCAGTCACTGAAGTAATTGACTGTTTATTGCATCTGTTCAAAAATTCAGGACACAGTATGTAATAAAATGAGCATTTGTGTAATTACATTAGCTCTAAGAGTCTTTTATTTAGAGACAACTGTCATCCATCACGTTCCCCTTTAATTTCTCAGTGTTTTGGTGATGCAGCATTCGAAAACAAATGTGGGGGTTTTTCTTTAAAAGTTGTATCTCAGTGTATTTGAAGTGGAAATGTGATAAAATAGATATTTGTCACATTACAGAAACAATGTAAGTAGGGGGGAAAAATCACAAAGATATCCTAGCAGTAAATGAAAATGGCTCTAAAGTGTTACTAGCGGCAAAACAAGAAAAATAAGATCACTTTTCCCTACAACTCTTTTTAACAGATGAGAGCCCCTGTAGGCTGGTGAATGAAAGTCAACACATGTGGATATAATTATACTCTAATTTTCTCTTCTGTGGTTAATTTCTAACTTGAGCCATAAAAGCATTGAAATGTGCCTTATTAAGAGACTTGCCCTTGACTCTTTGTGATCAAGGAGAGGAAGAGAGAAACCATCACTACAACTTGCTAGCTGTGTTACCTCTAGATTGTTACTTAAACATTCTGAGTTTCAGTTTCCAGATTTGTTGCATCAATGAAATTATATCTCACGTCACATGGTGTTTATGTATATATGCTATTAATTGCAAAAACATAGGGAAATTATACATCACATATTTTCTTTATTTTATGTTATGAATTATTTTTCCATTTCTCTATCAAAAATAGGTGGAGTCAAGATTGGGTAGAGAAGGGGATTGGGTATTTTTAGTGGAGAATTCAATTATTACCCAAGTTTTGCAAGTAAATAAAGTTGACCTTTTTACTTCTCTCTTCACGTTTAAAACTTTACCTTAGTGAAATAAGTCAAACAGTAAAACAAGTACCATATGATTTTACTTAGATGTGGAATTCAAAATAGTACAACAAGAAAATTGAACTTACAAGTACAGAGAAAACATTGGTAGTTGCCTGGGTGTGGGTGGGGGTGGAAAGTGACGTGAAGAAAAGAGAAATTGGAGAAGGTGATCAAAAGGTGTAAACTTTCAGTTATAAAATGAGGAAGACCTGCGGATATAATATACAGCATAGCGGTTATAGTTAATCATACCATTTTTGTACATTTAAAAGTTGGTAAAAGAATAGCTATTAAAAGTTTTTATCATAAGAATAAAGATTTTAACTATGTTTAATGCTGGATAGTAAGTAGACTTATTGTGGTGATTGATCATTTCACAACTGATGCATTTATCAAATTATTATGTCACACACCAGAAAATAATATGTCATATGTCTCAATGAAAGATCTCAATAGAAATAACAACAGCACCAAAACTAAACTCTTACTTTTAGCCCTTCTTCTGGCCCTTCCAGCCACCCATTCATCCACCTATACATTTATTTCATGAAAAAATTTTAAGTAACCTCTAGGTATTAGTTGGGTCTTTAGATGCCAAGATGGAATTCAAATTGCAAGGTATTTATGGAGGAAAATGCCTATGAAAGACAAAAGGACAGGAGTAGTCAGAAAAAGCTATTAGATTATAGTGCAGTGTGCAAAGAGAGGAGGAAGAAAGGAAGATTGTCACAAAGATTATCATTCTGTGAAGCTGCCCTGAGAGAATTGTGACAAGCCCCAGGGGAACATCAGCAAAAGGCTTTCCTACAAGGAGTCCCAAAGGGCAGAAATCGCCAGAACCTAGAATCTCCGTTGTGCTCAGCCATTGCCGGGAGGCTGCATGAGCAAGTGTGGACGGCCTCAGCTCAGATATTTTGGTAGGTCATGAAAATAGCTATATAGTGTCAGCAAACTGAACTTACAACTGATGGGCAAGTTCTTTCTTGAAAAGAAACTGAGCTGTATATATTCATGACTACCACAGAGAGGCACTGAAGATAAAATAGATCTAAATCTATTGGGGCATAAGATGTATCTTTGATTCACCGAGGAAGGAGAAGCTAGGAAGTAAATAACTGAGTTTGAATGAGATGAGTATTAATACAAGAATAACACTGAAATGCATCCAAGTGTCTAATTGTGCCTAGAGAAATGGGGAACTCATGCCTCCAGTCCAAACCACAGTGTAAATTTCATGAGAATGGAAGATGATGGAGGAGTGTTATGAATTGACCAAATAGAACAGGTGACACCAGGATCATGTATTGATTCCCAAACAAATGATTTAAAGGTCCACATTTAAGTGATTCCTGCTTCCTTTGATTTTCCTATAACTTTTGCTCTTCTCTTTATCATAAACACAGTATAGAATTCATATTATTTCATTTATTATACCTATAAAATATATTTCCCAACTATGCTAAGACTTCTGAATATCTCAAGTAAAGCTAATGATAAGTACTATATTTTACTGTTTACCTTTGATTTTTTCAAATGCTTAAAAAATTGCTCAATAGAAAAAACGCTTCCTCTAAAGTATTTTGCATAAATTCTTATATATTTTTTCAGACTCAAACCATTTTTAAATACGTATAAGTCCCCTTTATATCAAAGCATGCACATTCCTTACACAGGAATCAGAAGATTCTTTTTCAACCCTTTGAACATGCTATTCTTTCAAATCTAATTTTGTACTCCTCCTATGAAATAGGCTATAATATTTTTTATCTCATTCAAAATTCCATTTGAGTAACTTTCTCCACAAATAATCTTCCTAATGGCGGTCATTCTCTGAAGCTAAATATAAAGAGAAATCCTTCCGGGCAGAACTCAAATGCTCCTCCCCTATGAAGCATTTACTTGTCTTCTTTGATGAAGAAGTGTTTGCCTCTCTATCTCTACATTTTATTTTTACTGTCGTTTTTAAAGCATGTTTTATGTTCTAATGCAATTATTTGTATCAAGGACAATAATAGCTTTTAAGTACACAGAATGCTTCAGCTTATAAAAGCATTTATATACTTTTCCTTCTATATCTACAAGAACCACATGAGAAGAGGGTTATCACACTAGTTTTATTTGTTCTAACTCAAAGGAATGGTCAATATACTTAGATTCCCAAATGAGTAGCAAAATAAAGAATCAAGCTCTGACTTTTGGTACCAAATTAAATTAACATTTTATAATTTAAAAAAATTGTTTATTTATTTTTAAGAGCATGAGAGGGGGAGGGGCTGAGAGAGAGAAGGAGACACAGAATCTGAAGTGGCTCCAGGCTCTGAGCTGTTGGCACAGAGCCTGATGCAAGGCTCGAACCCATGAGCCATGAGATCATAAGATCATGACCTGAGCCCAAGTTGGATACTTAACAGACTGAGCCACACAGTTGCCCCAACTTTCTATAATTCTTTTATGTAAACCCTTTGAGCGCAAAATTGACATTTATGTGTACTACATAAACTTTCATAAAATCACAATTCAATTAAAAAGTTAAATGAATAAAAGGATAATAGGATATGAACTATCCATATCATTTGAATATCTCTCACAAATAGAGATAGCTGGATTTATATGCTCTGACAGCACACTAGTTGATATTTGTCCATTATTTACTTCAGTTTGTGGCCCTCAGTATATTATGCATGTATATTTTTTGCCTGCAAAGTTGTAATATGTTCACAAAAACAAAGAGTAGTTTTTTTGTTGTTTCTTGGGTGTTATTGGCATCTATTCTTTTATTTCACAACAGAAGAGTGAGAGCACATTTATATTGTTAGCCTCCCCTGGGGAAATGCAAACATGGTCCTTGAAAGCCGTAAAATTGTGTATATCTTCTAGCCAAAAATTTATATCCAGGATTATAACTTCTATTCTAAATTTCTAAAAATTTCAAATTAAAAATGCAAACTTTATAGTATCATAGTGAAATACTAAATTATTTTATTTATTTATTTATTTTTGAGAGAGAAAGAGAGTATGAGCAGGGGAGAGGCAGAGGGAGGAAGAGAGAGAATTCTAAGCGGGCTCTGCACTGTCATCATAGAGCCCAACATGGGGCTTGAACTCACGAACTGTGAGAGCATGACCTGAGCTGAAATCAAGAGTCGGACACTTAACTAAGCTACCCAGGCAACCCTTGAATTAATTTTTAATGAAGTATTCTTTTTACATTAAAATGAGAAATGCATTGTAAATTTTCATGACTCTTTATTATTTACCAATATTATTTCCCTGAATTTGCAAATCCAATTAATAAATTTAAGTACTTAACATTTTTGAAATTAAGTGCATACGAAACCAGGAATAAGTTTTTAAAATATGTATACATATAACAAAAGGAGTCATTGCTTATAATTTACACATATAAATTAATATTTTTTATAATTTTTTGTAATTTTGAGTTAGCATGTTGACAATCAAACCAAACATGTCTATTTTATGAAGGATTTTACAAAACAGAGTGGAACTTGATGATTCTACGTATGCAATCTTTATATTCTTTGTATAGGTCAAGAAAAGGAGTATAAAAATGAAAATGTGTGCTTTAACATTTTATCCCAATACAGGTGTGTTCTATCTTTGACCAGTTTGTCTTACAGGAAATTTCCAGATCTTTAAGTGACACACACCTAGAGTATTGTTCACTTCCTAAATAAAAGCCCTTTTTCCAAGTGGTTTAAAAGGGTTTAGATGGGGAGGTACCAGATGTCAGCAGTCTCAATCTTTTTAATGCAACTATAATGGAGAACAGCTTAGTGATTACCGCTGTGGAATTTAACCTTCAGGTCACCAATTCAATCCCTTGGTGCTTCTGGCCTTTTGATAATAATAGGTCTCTGACTCTTGGACACACACACACACACACACACACACACACACACAGAACACAGCACACATACCACATACAGACGCAGAGGGGACAAGCAGTCAAGGCAATGTATTAATAGAACATAAAAAATTATTGTCTTAAAATGAGTTACAAAGAAGAGTAAATGTTATTTAACATTCCTTGTACAAAAAGTTAATGGGTACAATAATGCCAGGTTTAATAGCTCAAAAATATTTTAAGTGCCATTACTACAGAATAATACTCCAGATTTTACATTTCCTAATATTTTTCCACTAGGATTTGAGAGAGTTTGTTTCTCCTGATTCCTTGCCAACTCATCTTTTTAATGGTCTCAATCTGCAAAAGAGTATAAAATAGCAAAATTCTGGCACCTGGGTGGCTCAGTAGATGAAGCGTCTGACATTGGCTCAAGTTATGATCTTGCAGTTCATGAGTTCAAGCCTCATGTCAGGCTCCGTGATGACAGCTCAGAGCCTGGAGCTTGCTTCAGATTATTTGTCTCCCTCTCTGTTAGTCTCTCCTATACTCATGCTCTCTGTCTCTGTCTCTGTCTCTGTCTCTCTGTCTCAAATATAAATAAACATTGAAAAATAAAATAAAATAATAAAATAAAATAAAATAAAATGGCAAAATTAACCAAACCTTGGGGCACTCCAGGAAACAATACAGAGGTTCAATAGATGATGTTCTTCCCTTTAAGTTAGGATAGATTGTGATTATTTTAAACCAGTTTTTGATTGTAAATAAGTTGGGCTCTACCTCAGAAAGAGCCAGACTTCATAACCACAGGAAAATAATTTAGAAAGAATACGGTAGTTATTAAAAATCTACATCAGGTTGCAGAGTAAATTCTAAGTCCTTTAGTAATGATATTTAGCATGAAGACTTAATCAGAAAGGCCTTTGCTTATGTTTCAAAAAAATCTTATATACTAGAATAAATAAGAGAAAGATTAAAAATAAAAAATAAATATTGATAACCATCAGGACATCAATTTATTGACAACTTAATGTGTGCTAACAGGTGCCCTGTTAAGTAAATTAATTGTATTAAAAATATATTTCAAATCAAGGACACAAATATTCAAGTCCTCTTTTTTTTTTTTTTGGTAGAAAGCAAGGCCTCCAGGGATCAGATAACTCACTAAAGGGCATATAACCAGGAAATAGAGTAAAATGACGTTCCACTCCAGGCACATTCATTGCTGATACTCTTTACCACATTACTATATTGAAGATATTAATTAAGAACTTACTGGGGAAAAATAACATAGCTCATTCAACATGTATATGATGTGAATGCTATATATTTCAGAAATGCTATTTGCATAAATAAAAGAAAAGAATAGCTACACTTTCAGGTACAGTCCTCTTAACCTGCATGAATTGGTCAATAAGGCATCAGCAATATTTAGCCTTTTGTGTAATTAATAATTAAATTTCATAGCATTGCTTTTAGTTCAGGGACTTATATTCATCACTCTGCAGGGAGAAGACATTCTATTTTCTCTTTGACATCGAATAACATTGGAATATCTTCTAACCAATGTATGTATCTCTAGCATGTTTCTCTAGTTTCATTGTATAGATTCTATGATTTCTTCCTTTCTTTCTTTTACTTATATATGCTTGGTATACAAGCATATTAACAAAGTATAAAGTATTAAAATATATCTTTAAATTATTATCTTAGAAAGAAGAGTAAGAAATATTTTAACACTTTTTTTTAATGTTTTATTTATTTTTGATACAGAGAGAGACAGAGCATGAGAGGGGGAGGAGCAGAGAGAAGGAGACACGGAACTGGAAGCAGGCTCCAGGCTCTGAGCTAGCTGTCAGCACAGAGCCCGACTCGGGGCTCGAACCCACGAACGTGAGATCTGACCTGAGCTGAAGCCGGAGGCTTAAGCGACTGAGCCACCCAGGTGCCCCAAGAAATATTTTAAGACAATCATTTTGTCTTTTTCTTTACTCAAAAGTTATTTTGACATCATCTGTTGTATCTGCCACTTTATATAAGGAGACTTTATTTTCTTTCACTTGAGACCCCTCTTGTCATCGTCCTAGAATTATATTCCCTTAATAACCAACCTAGATTCTCAACAAACCACCAAGTAAAATTCCTAACAGTGAGCCATTTGGAATTCTTAAAAGAGAAGGGAGTTGGGTTAGCGAAACTGTATACCTCCAGTTCGGAACAGTGCTCAGCCTCTTTTTTCACGTCAGCACCAAATCCCACAGACTATATGCATGTATGCTTGTGTATATTCTAAAACATAAAAATTATATACAAATACAGGTATGTGACTTACATTTTCACTCTGATAGCACTGTAGTAAAACAGTTGCTATAACTAGTGAGCCAAAGTGCAATATTCTGAGGTAGAATTCACTTCTTATAGAAAGAAAGAAAGAAAAAAAGAAAAAAGGAAAGAAAGAAAGAAAGAAAGAAAGAAAGAAAGAAAGAAAGAAAGAAAGAAAGAAGAAAAAAAGAAAGAAAGAAAGAAAGAAAGAAAGAAAGAAAGAAAGAAAGAAAGAAAGAAAGAAAGAAAAGAAGGAAAAAAGGAAAGAAGGAGGAAAGGAAGGAAGGAAAGAAGAAAAGGAAGGAAAAGAAAAAGAAAAAGAAAAAGGTAGGGAGGGAAGGAGGTAAGAAGTGTGGAAGGAAAGAAGGGAGGAAGAATGGCAGGCAAATTAAAATAAGTAACCTTGCATCTTGCCTAGAAAATTCCAAAAACTACCCCATTATATTAAGGAACATTCAGTAAGACTTCGTGGGTCTTCAATAATACTACTTTCAGTAAAAGAGTTTACCTAGATGAGGAAGAGAGACTTCCTCTGTTAAGTCTGTTGGTTTTCCACATTTACAGCATGGTTCATTACATAACTCTGCATCTTTTGCCTCATCTAATAGAAAACAGACCTATCTTTCAAATGTGAAATAGAAGTAAACTACCGAACTTCAGACAATGTTTACAAAAACAAATACAAAAATGATAAAGAGACATTAGGTTCTAGTGTTTTGGTCACATTCTAATTTAGGTCACATGTTGTTTTTGAGGTTTTTGCCAGCTAGAAAACTAGGTGTTTTGTTGTTGTTGACCCACACTCTATGTTGAATGGCCCTCTGCTTTGATAAGCAAACTACAAATTTTATTCCATGGTACGAAGAGTATCTCTTGTATAAAAAGATAGAATGCATGTCATCTGTTATGTTCCACATTCTAAGTTTTTTCTTGTCCATTCTCCTTTTTGTATTTTAAACCCATCAATGTGGTAATTACTATTAAAATTGCTATGCATGTAATGAATTTTGAAGTTACACTTTTACAAAATTTTGATACCTTAGGTGGTAAATACGAGTCACTGGTGATATTTTATGTTCTGAAAAAAAATTCTACATATGACCACTAATGATAATTGGCTAAAAATTCATTAAGGTAGTATATGCAACCCCTGAGATCCTGCTACATTACAGCACATTGTAGATTGAAATTTAGTATGAGAGGAATCCATCTTTGAAGGATGAGACATATTTTGTAACTTGTCCCGTCATGTAAATATTCTCTTTTAAGATTTCCCATCACCCTAGATCAGTGATATCTAAAAATATCTTATCAGGATTTTTTTAAAGGAAAATTAGATTAATCCTTGTTTAACCAGGATTTAACAAGCATCTATTTGCACTTATGATGTTCCAGGCTCTCCGGCAGCTTGGGAGATAGAAAGATGGTGACATGTGGTCTTTAACTCACCAGTATTTTACTCTAGTAAAAAGATGGATTATGTCTTTTAAGAGCTATGATAGAAGTGAGATTAAATTTTAGATCTACAAGCTTTACAAAAAGCCTAAGTAATAGTTTACGTTGTGGGAAAAAACCATACATGACAGCCAAACATACATAGATCACTAAATATCAATGATATATGTCACACTGGAAATCAATTATTGACAATTAATGATTAAAAGAAGAGAGGGAGTAACCCACAGGCTAAATAAAGCATTGGGTGATGTCACCCTAAGAATCATAATGAATCTCATATTGGTTAATGTTTAAAATGCTTGTTGTATAATTGTGTGTACACATAGATTTAGTATAAGTAAAATCACTAATCACTAAAAGATGGAATTGTGGAAATATTCAATTATTTATTAAAAGATTTAAAAATTTTTTTAATGTTTTATTTATTTTTGATACAGAGAGAGACAGAGTATGAGAGTGGGAGGGTCAGAGAGAGAGGGAGACACAGAACCGGAAGCAGGCTCCAGGCTCTGAGCTAGCTGTCAGCACAGAGCCTGACGCGGGGCTCGAACCCACGAACGTGAGATCTGACCTGAGCCGAAGCCGGAGACTCAACCGACTGAGCCACCCAGGCGCCCCTAAAAGATTTAAAAGTAGGGGGCCTGGGTGGCTCAGTCAGTTGGGTGTCCGACTTTGGCTCAGGTCATGTTCTCACTGCCAGTCAGGCTCTGTGCTAACAGCTCTCAGAGCCTGGATCCTGCCTCAGATTCTGTGTCTCCATCTCTCCATCCTTCCCCGGTCTCTCTCTCTCTCTCTCTCTCTCTCTCTCAAATATAAAATAAAACATAAAAAAATTAAAGAAAAGGTTAAAAACGTAAAAATTAAATATTAACAAAGGTCACACAATTTGGGGCAGATCTGAATCATATACTGATCCAGACTTCTTCAAATATCCTAAAACCAAAAGCTGAAAATGTATAAATAATGCCTTCTAATTGCTGGTATTGTTTAATTGTATTTTTATAAAAACATAACTATATTTCAATAGTAACATATAGTAAATGTATGATATAATTTGTTATTTTCTTTAGTTGAAGTTTTGTAAATTTCTACATTAAGCTCAAGTTAATGTGATTCTGAAAAATGTCTAATGTATAATTTCAACAATCACACATCAAATCTACATAGACCAATGTCTCTTTGCAGGTGGAATCTGGAACACTTAGGGTCTATTAAGAGTAAGTGACATCCACAAGATATATTTTTGAAAGTCTAATATTTCATCATTATAAAATGTTCACCTACAATGTAAGAAAAGACCACATGACTAAGGTAAAATGTCAGCTTTCATTTTGACTAAAGCATCTACCACAGAGTCTAGCTGAGGATAATGAGATGGAAAGGGACATAATTAGAATGTATTCAGAATGGAAGCATAATGATATATCTATTTTAAAAGAATACTATCTTTAGAACTTCAGTGTAGACATAAGTGATTTCTATGTAATCGCATTAAATATTTAGCAACATTTTCATGTAAAGCCAATAAAAATATCTCAAACCAAACTTATATTTTATTATAAAAAATTAGACCAAGCAACAAAATGTACTCTGCAGCTGAGTAATTAAGGAAGGAAAGAGAGAAAGAGGCATGGAAATGAGTTTGCCAGTTCCCTGGTAGAATTCTGCATAAACCTATGGTAAAATATAAAACAAACTTCACACTTATCTAGTTACCTTAACTGAGAAGGAAAAAAGGAAAACAGAATAGCCTTAATGTACTAACATTTCTCTTAACCCTATCACAGGGGCTGAAGGGCCAGAATTAATATTTTCCTTTGATCTTCAATTCCCAAGGTTCTTTAAAATTGCACAAATTCATATACTCTGTGAAATAGAATGCAAGGACAATGAATAAATAAGATTATCAGTAATAAAATTATTAAGTTGTGATTTTTGAGCTACACTATTTATGTTGATAGTTTTCTAGCTTTATGTATATTCAACTATAGTATGACCGACAAGTGTATCATTGTTTTGTTTTTCCTTCCCCAAAAAAGTCCACTCTACTTTGCAGTAAGGATATAGGCTGTTCTTCAATCTTGTTTAAAAAATAAAGCTTCATATGATGGAATTTATCAATCTTCCTTCTAAATGTGCATGACATTTTCTGAGTGAAAATGTTTTGTCATGTGTAGCTACAGAATGAAGACCATAATGTGATATTCATTGCCTTGACACTCTCTGAGGAAACCATGCTTTAGAATTTCAAGTCTTTGGTATAATCTGACTCTGACATTCAGCATTACATTCTCAAATTATTTTAAATCTATCCAGTCTGACTTACACAAAAATACTTCTTTCTAACTCAATATTCATGTTAGACTAGTAGGAATGGGATGGAATTAAGAGGAACAAATAATGTGATCACATGTATAATAACATAGTATAGATAGATAGTAACATAGTATATATAGTAACACAGTAACATAGTATTTACAACTACCTTCTATTTTTAAAATTATTTTTATGTTTATTTATTTTTGAGAGAAAGAGAGAGAGAAAAACAGAGCATGAGCAGGGGAGGGGCAGTGAGAGAGGGAAACACAGAATCTAAAGCGGGTTCCAGGCTCCAAGCTGTCAGCACAGAGCCCAATATGGGGCTCAAACCCATTAACTGCGAGGGTATGACCTGAGATGAAGTCAGACATTTAACCAACTGAGACACCCAGGTGCCCCTACAACTACCTTTAAATCAAAGTCCAAGCTCTGCTATATTAGAAAAACCTACTGAAGTGAATATCCAGGTACATATATTATTAAACATCAGAAGAATTGATCTAGTGTCCTCTACCCTTTTGAAAACCTTGGCATTTAATGTCTACCTTAGAATTCAGAGAATGTCGTTACCTAAACAAAGAGAAGTCTTTGTTTAATCCAGTAATGACTATCTTAAACTAAGAGAATAGAACCTACCATTGAGTCTAGAATAAATTAAGAAAATTACTATTTATAGTGGAACTGAGTCAATGTACCTCAAAGCTAAATCATACCAGATATGTGAAATATTTTTATTCAAAATGAAAATGCTAAAGCACCTACCAAATAGAAGTAGAGTATGTCACAAATTTGTATTGTGAAATAATAGTTCCCAGTTATAGATGTTAGTAGTGTCATTTAGGAATCCAAAAACAAGGTTTTTCATGACCAAAAAAGTTCTAGCAATGTTTCTTGACCAAATAAGTTTAAGCAATGCTGTTTTAAATGAAATTTAACAGTTTTCTTTACTGCAAAACTTACCAGAATACTTGATGTTGTGGAATCCAAGAACAAAACATATTTATGATTTTTTTTCAGATTTAGATCACCAAGCTTTATACATCAAGCTTTGTGTAATTACCAATTCACAAAAGTCACTTGGAAATGTTTATAATATTTATAATCATCAGTATCATGTGCAAATATAGATCTAATTATTATAAATAAAATTATTTTAAAATGCAGTTTGTTAATAGTGCATGTAGGAGGCATTCATGTTATACAATTAGGTTTTCTCATGCATTGTATAAAATCATGTATTAAATATTTTATTGTAAATAAAACATTTATTTTTACAACTTTCAAGAATGCTAATATTGCCATTTTTTCTCTAATGTTTGACTGCTATTTACAAAAAAGTTGTGAATGTTGTCAATGTATGTGGCATTATTTTGTGACACACTGATGTTCTATATATATAGAGTGAAACATCCCAAAATGAATGTTGAATTATAAGTCTTTAGTTCATATCTGTTATTTGATAACTTTAAATTAAATCTTCATCCTACGTTATAAATACAAGTCCATAATGTATCCAATAACAATGTTCTTAAAAGTCAAATCAATCAGTGATAATACTAATAATGGTACATTTTAAAAACATGACATTACAAAAGCAAATTTTGACGCATGTAAATGAAAACAGTATTGACAGGATGGAAAATTAAAAGATATTTTTAAACATACTTGACTTTAGCAGTAAGTTCGGTAATTCTCAATTCCTCTTAGAGACACAACACTCTTGAAAGTCCAGGTGCAAATAGTTACTAGATAGTTCTTATTTGCACCTAGAAATTATAACATTTCTCTACTGCCATTAACCTTTTTCTGTATAAGACATTGAATTAATCAAATTTTTCCTTGAGGGACGTATTTTTACTCAGTATCACTCTTTTACTTGTTGTTGCTTCCCTACAAAGAGTAACACAAAGAAGCACACACAACACAACACAGCACAAACAAATTTTGTTGACTTCCATTGTCACTTAGCTAGGTAAAGTTTTAGCCCAAGTTAATATCCCCACCCCAGCCCCCAACATACTGCTTCAAATATTTTTGGATTCATTTCTTGTCATGAAAATTTATCTTACTATTTATCTTTGCTTGGGAACATTCTTAAAATTAAGGTAGCTTTCTTAAAATTAAGGTAGCATTTACATTTCAGTAAAGTATACCAAATTCTAATCCAATAAAATTATAAAGTGGAAGAGCTGTGCATCTCCAAGATACAAATCGTCATCAAGAGGTTTATATTACATTGGGAGATGCCTGTTGTTCCTAAAATGAAACTAAAACTAATTCCAAAGTCATCCAGATTGTAGTTTCAATATTAAATTTATGTTTTTATTTAGTATGCAACTCTCCATAAAAACTACTTATATTATTGTGCATCTTTGTGTTGGGATATCTTTAGTTTTAAGTAACAGAAAATGAACTGCATTGAATTAAATAATACAGACGATTGATAGGTTCACTTTAAAAACTAAGCACGAGTTTTAGGTAATGCTCAACCAGTTTGTGATTTAGTTTATCCATAGTGTCCTCTCTACCCTCTTCCATCTGTTGGCTTCATTGTTAGGCTGACTTTTCCCATATTTACCAAATGTTGACACACTTCTTCATTCATGTTGATAGAAAGAGATGTTCTCAGTCATAATCAGTAAAAAGTATCTTGAGAGGCACGTGGAAGGGCCAGCTGGTTTAAGGACCTACTCTTGATTTCATGGTTTCGGTTTGGTGAACTCAGGCCCTGCATCGGACACCATGCTGTCCTGCTTGGGATACTCTCTCTCTCTCTCTCTCTCTCTCTCTCTCTCTCTCTCTCTCTCTCACAAAATAAGTAAATAAACTTAAAAATATTATCTTAAGATTTTCATCCATTGAATCACTCTTTGAGAACATTGACTTTCAGGTACTGTCACACAGAGAGAAGATGAAATCTAGATTACCTAAACCAATGACTGCGGACAGGGAAATGTGATTGTCTTCATTGCTCCCTCTAAACCACATGTAGAATAGCTGTACCAAATAAAAGCAAATGCCTTGTACAGGATTAGAAGAGTATAGGCTAATGATTCTGATCGTCTGAAATTTGATTTTCCTTAAAAGAGAAGTTGCATTAGGGATGCCTGGGTGACTCCGTTGGTTAAGCATCTGACTTTGGTTTAGGTCATGATCTCACAGTTCGTGGGTTCGAACCCCACATCACACTCTGTGCTGACAGCCAGCTCAGAGCCTAGAGCCTGCTTCCAATTCTGTGTCTCCCTCTCTCTCTGACCTCCCCTGCTCACACTGTCTCTATCCCTCCCTCAAAAATAAACAAAACATTAAAAAAATTTAAAAAGATGAGTTGCATAGATTAAACATCATGCTGGTATTAAAATTTCTATTCCTAAATTGGCATTGAATCCCTTCATGCTTCAAATTTGAACTCCATATGCTTATTTTAGGTTAGCAAATTCTAGGTAGTCTGGGTTTTGGGCATTATAATACTATTCCTGCTCAAGTCATAAATAACTCCCTGTGGATCATCTCCAAATTTTAGTGAATGACATAAAACATACATATTGTCCTTGGAGAGCCTATGTTCACATATGCATTCACATACCATAAAGGACCACTTCTTCTCTTCAGAATATAAAGGCTTTACAGATTAGCACTCAACTGTAACTCTAGAAAATACATAAGTGAATGCAAAACATGTTGTTCTTTCATTACATGATAGTAACTGCAGGTATACAAGTCTTAAGATATTTAAGCATTTTCCAATAGAGATTCCTTTTAAATAAGTTCAACTTAATGTTAAAGTAACAATAGTGAAGAAAAAATGAATAGTTATATATATATATATGTGTGTGTCACATATATGTGTTTATGTGTTTATAAATGGTAAGATTATGTTATTTCCCATTCATTAAATTCAAAGAGACTCATCAAACACTCCCTTTATCCTCTTGTCTGACAAACCCCTATTCACCAATCAGAATTAACTCAGACATCACTTCTCCCTAATCACTTTCCTGAACAACTCAACTAGAAAAAATCATGCAGTGCCCTACTGCGTAGGCACTTTATTTTAATTTCTGTTGTTAAATTTGTTTCATTCTATTACAAATACTTGTTTTCACCTCGGTGACCCACTACACCAGACCCTGAAAACTTTCTCTGTACAAAACAACATAGTAAATATTTTAGACTTTCAAAGCCACATACATACTAAGTTGCAACTAATTAAATGTGCCATTGTAGCAGAAACGCAGCCATAGATGATAGGTAAGAAAGGGTGTGGCTAAGTTCCAGAAATATTATATTTACATGAACAGGTGGCAGGTTGGATTTGGCCATAACCTGTAGTCCACAATATGATGGAATTCCTTAAAGGTAAAGGTAAACTCTGGAGTTCTCAGTGCTTTGTAGGCTTGTTTTGCACCAGTTATCACCATGCCATACCCACAAAGGAGAGTCAGTAATTGTATTTTCAATTTTAGTTTAGTTGAATCAAATCAAATTCCAGTAATTCTAACATTTAGTCTGGCACTTAAAAGCTAGATGTACAACCACAGTGATGTGTGGCTGTTTAATCTCAAATTAATTAAATCAAATAAAATTTAAAATTCAGTTCCTTGGTCACATTAACCATATTCCAAGGACTCAATTGATATATGATGCTAATAAATGTTATATTTAAACAGCACAAATACATAACATAACCATCATTACATGAAATTTTATTGGGCAGTCCTAGAAGATATGGTGCAAATATTAATACAAGAAGATAACCTGAAGAAGATTCTTGGAGTGCGTAAAGTGTGGTGCTGTCTTGTAACATTTTAGCCTTTAACCTCTTGTTCTTCACATGTGCTATCTCCTCTCCAAATTGAGCTTCACATAATCTAATCATTTCTCATTTAATAGCTTCAGTAATCTTCCAGTCTGTCTTCCTATGGGATTGCCGCCAGTAATCTATCTTCTACATAGACATTTATGTGATCCATGTAAAAGGAAAGGAGGACTACGTCTTGTTGTTGCTGTCAAGCTTTCAGTGACATCTCTTTGCCTACAAAGGCTGAGGGATTAATGGCTTTTGTTTAGCATTTCTAAATATCATTTGACTTTTATACTCCATACTTTAAATTACTAAACTCTTTGACTATCACAATCATTGTATTTGTGACTTTAATAATATTGTTCTATTTCTCTGTACATATTTCCTTTTACCCTTTATTTTGTTTATACCTTATATATCCTTTAAGATTTATTCACTTAATTTATAATATTGCTCAATATGCTTACATCTTTGAATATACACCTATTTAGAGAATAATGGTAAGTTACTTTTAGGGATAAGCCTATAAGACAATATTCTAACCATATTTAGTAAAGAATAGTAAGAGAAAACTCCCAACTAAAGGTGAAATCTAACTTTTTACCACAGAATGAATAAAACTCAGTCAAGTAAAAAAGGGCAAGAGAATATCCCAGTCAATCAAGGAAATTGTACATCCAAAGGTGGAAAAAAAAAAACAGAAGAAAAGAAAACAAATCTTAATAGGTCTACAAGTAATTAATAGGCTTGGAGTAAAAACCTGACGCTCTAACCCACATTTTGCTTCATGTGAGATCACGACCTGAGCCAAAGTTGGACTCAACTGACTGAACCACCCAGGAGCCCTGCATCTCATCTATGATCTCATGCCACTAAAACATATCTCCATTCCTGAACTCACTTGTATTTCAAGTTCATGCATCTAATCACTTACTCTTCATTATTATCTTCCCTTGGATGACCACAATCATAGCAACATAAGATATTAACGCATTATCACATCTTTCCTACGCCCCCCACACATATGCAAAATTTCTTCTTCAGTTGTAAGCATTTTTAGTGAATAAAATAAAAACACCTTTCAAGCAGTCCCCCATCTAAGAAGTCTTCTGTACTCTCATTATCCTTTTACCACTTTCCCAGTGTGTCCAGCCAATCATGACTTTTTTACTTTCTCGTTTTTTTCCATCAATCCAATCAGATTGTTCACATATTTTAGCTGACTAGACAAAAATCATCCAAACTCGTTTTGTCTCTCTAGATTAATTCCAGGAGCATATTTCTAATTGTTCACCGGTTTCCTTCTAATACTTTCTAATACTCTGATCACTGTGGTTGTACATCTAGCTTTTAAGTGCCAGACTAAATGTTAGAATTACTGGAATTTGATTTGATTCAACTAAACTAAAATTGAAAATACAATTACTGACTCTCCTTTGTGTGTATGGCATGGTGATAGCTGGTGCAAAACAAGCCTACAAAGCACTGAGTGTTGGGAAATGCCTAATGATGAGATGATGCAGAATCAGCACTTTACTCTCAAAGGGTATTTAAATGTCATTCCAAGGAGTTTTCATTTCAGATTTTTTCCATACAGACAGGAGTGAGATTCTCATGTTAGGTCTGGAGAAAAAAGCTCCCATGTTTTAAAAAGAAAAAAAAAAGGTCCCACAGCTAGGACATGACTGTGTTTTCTAGAAGTCGACATTGACCTCCAGTAAATAGCCAGCAAGCACAACAAGGACCTCTGCCCTTCAGCCTGAATGACGTGGAAGAAGCCTTGACCTCCAGATGAGAGAACAGCTTGGCCAACACCTTGATTTCAGTCCTGTTAGACCCTGAGCAGAGAAGTCAGGATGCCATGCCCAGATGCATGACCCACAGATCTGTGAGATAATAAGTGTATGTTGCTTTAAGATAAAAACACTGACATAACTAATTTTTTTGTAATGTGTTACATAGCAATATAAAACCAGCTCAGGAATATTCAAAATTACCAAAGAGGCATGAAACAAAAGATTTAACTTGAATTTGCCAGCAAGTTTGTTGAGGATAGAGATGAAAATGTTTTAGGGGAAAGACGGATGGGACTCAGATTTTACCATACAAAAGAGGGAACAGAAAAAAGGGGAGTGTCTATTGACCACATCCATTTCCATGGTGATGATTAAAGATCTTGAATAGTATTTAAAGAGTGGCCAGTTTTCATTTTATGTTTAATAGGGAACTTAATTATTTATTACTATAACATCATTGTTGTTTGATATAATGGGGAATATCCAGAAGAGAATACTGAAGTTATGGAAGAGTAAGTGGATTATACAAAAGTGAAGCATCAATGTAGGCAAAAGTGGATAATATTGGGTGCTCATAAACTCAGGAGGCAAAACAGCTATGACTATATCCAGAGAAAATGAGAAACAGAGGACACCAAATCCATTTAAAATAGAAACGTGGGAAAGAAGACAATTCTCATTTATTGGATTCTCAATTCTCAGTAAAGAAGGAGGTAAGTTTTGTGTTTTATTTGTCATTTTGGTTTTTGTTTCTTTGTCATTTTTATTTTCTGCTTAAGGAGACATGGAAGATCATGAGGCTGTGAGTTGAAATCCAAGCTTTAAATTTAGGATTTTAAATGTTGTCCAAGATGATGGCAAAAATCGAGATATCGGGAACGACCATAACCCAGGTACTAAACAATTTTAAACAAACAGAGAATGTGACCTGCCAGTTGGTAGAGTACAGTGGCAGAGAATGGGGGGGGGTGACATAGTCAAATGCTGCCTTAACTTCGAAAGGGTATTTATCGTAAAACTATTCTTTTTTTTTCTTTGCAGATATTTCAACTAAATTGGTATCAAAATACTCATTATTTCATATTTAAGAGTTGCAAACTTCAGGAAATTCTACTTTCTTGCCTTATTTTTGTTTATTATTATTACTATTTTAATTATATTTTGTGAGGTGTTTTTCAGTCAGAGCGACAATACCACAGAAATGCTGCTTGTGCTGTAGATGAGTGTCAGTGTCGCAAAGTGTGAGGAAAAAAGGTACTTTCTGAGTATTTGCTGTATACAGGGAATCAAAAATGCTAGTTTTCCTAGATTAGAGAGTACTGAGGTACCGAAAAAGCCCCTGAGTTCCAAGTACAGGCAGGTAAAAATCAACCACTCCTATAGCTCAGTTAATAGAAAAAAAAAAAAAGCAACATGCAAAATAGTTTTATTAAGTGCCACAAATCCAAACATTTTTAGAGACTTATTACATAAACTTCTTCATGATGCACATTTTTCCTGTTTTGTAAAATCAGGAGAAACGGGGCGGGAGGGGGTAATTAGAAAATCTCTGCAGTTTACTTTCTTACACTTATTTTTCAGAAATGCCAAGGTCCGCATCTTTTTCTTGAACTTAAGATGGCACCTGGAACCTCTTTTCAGTCCTGGCAGTAAAAGTGCACAGCCTCACAGAGATCCGCTTAGCAGGGGCGGCGGGAGGCTTGTGACACACGTTTCACACCTGTTTCGATGCCTTGTCACTTCACGGGGTTGCTGGTAGTTGCCACCTCATGTAAATTTTGAGTTTCAACTGCTGACTAACAACATTTCCTCAGCAGCTTTGTCTGACTTTGGAACTCAATTGCCTTTTCGAACTGAGCCACACCGTCCACAAGTTAAAAAAAAAAAAAAATGTTTGTGCCAATTTTTTGTAATTGGGCTCTTATGACAGAAGCCTTCCCACTATGTGGCCATATAATCAGTCAGCTACGTCCCCTACTGTGTCTTAGTTATAATTGAGAATAGCTTTTGATATTCAAGCTTAATCACTTTTACAAGTTCAAGGACTCCTTTAATAATCTTTGGTAAGGCTTTATGCCTTAGAAGCTATTTATTCTGCATGCCACTGCTGGAGTAATCCAAGCACTGCTCTCAATTTATAAAACTATTGCCTCTCTCAGGATTCATTAAAAAATAATAAAAATAAAATAATATTGTAACGTGTTTTGCTCTCTTTCTTTCCATTGTACTAATTGGAACAACACAGTAACAAACTCATAATAAAGATTCTGAGTTGAGTGTCTTAGTAATGATGTTAAATATATTGGGAAATAGCCTGGCTTTTGATGTTTATATAAAACAAAGTATAGATTGTGGATTTTTTAAATGCATATGATTTTCCAATTGTCTTACCATCACATATGGAAGATTATCCTTTCTTCATTCAACTGCCTTTACACTTTTGCCGAAAATCAATTGACAATATATGTGTGAATCCATTTTTGAATTCTTTGTTTTGCTTCATTCATTTTTCTGTCATTATACCCCAATACAATAGTTTTATACTGTTTAAAATTGGATAGTGTAAGTCCTCCACCTTTGATCCTCTATTTTAAAGTTGTGAGGTTACTCAAATCACTGGTGTTATCTACAGAAATTTCAGAATCAGCTAATGGAGTTTTACAAAGAAGCCTTGTAGGAGTTTGTAAATAACATTTAATGCATAAGTCAATTTGGAAATTATTTTAATAGCAAAAATAGTATTCTAAACTTTAAATTCATGTTTATAAATTGTGAACTAAATTTTTTTAACATCCTGTGGGGCTTCTTTGGGATGGTTTATTGATTAAAATAATCAATAATTCTTACTGGACATGCACTATGTAATACACATTTTATAATTAAACATTTAGTAACTGATGAACATCCAAATTGTTTCCAATGTTTTGCTCTAATGTACAAGCTAGAAATAAATACTTTTGCATAAACATTTCTAGGTTAAATTCCAAGATTTTGGTAAGATTATTTCTTAGAAATAAAATCGCTCAATCACAAGTATATTTATAGTAAGTATGCATGGAAACTCCAAATTACCATAAAATTAATAATCCCCAAACAGATAAATGTTCCCATCTTTGTTAATCTTTCTCAACAGTTATTTTCATTTAGTTTTATTTTTGCTGCTCTAACAAAAGAAAGATTTGATTTTTGCTTTGTAATACAAATACTTATTACTACAAGCTGAGAATATTTAATATATTTCTCTGCTAATAATTGTGTGCTTTTGTTTTTAATAGTTTTGGCAATTTCTCTTTTACTATCATTATTCACTATGAATACAGGAGTTTTTGAACTTTATACCAACTCATTGCTCTATATGTCACATAGCTTTTCATAGCCTATTTCACCATTTTGACTTGATATTTATTTTATTATAGTGATACTTTACAACTTTATAAAGGCAAATATTTGTGCTTTTGTCTTGTTTTTATTTTTTTATTAGAAAAGTATGCTTTATTCTTAAATAAAACACACACAGTCACATACACACACATTACCCAGTATTTTCTATAATGTGTTTATTCACTATCACAATAATAAATCTCCATTACAAGTAACTTTAAATATCAAGTCCTTTAAGCAACACACATTTAATTTTCATGCTTCTGGGGCTAAGTCTCGGCAGGAACTTTCTGGGCTAATCTGTGATTCAGTGGTTTTGTTCCAGGTTGTATACTGGGTTCTAAAGTACTCCAAATATTTTTTCATTCTAGGGTCAAATTCCCCCTACACACCTTTTTACAAGGGTAAAAGGAGAGCAGGAAAGCAAGTCAAATTGCACAACCACATGTAAAGCCTCTGCTCACATTTGGCCTGGTAATTTTCCATTGGCCAAATCAAGTTACATGCTCTAGTTGAAATAAATTGGAAGAGTTACTTGCGTTCTGCCAGCATTGAAGCCAAGGCAAGGTAAAGTAAGAAAGGAAAGATTAGCAGTGTGTCATTCCAAGTGCCCAAAGCTATTTCAAATTTTCATTTAAAGTTTATCTTCACTTTTTAAAGGTCATAGTTGTTGAGTTTTTAATAATATGTATATAATATGTAGAGACCCTATTTTATTAATAGTATTTTGTCATATATAATTTAATTAATATATTAAAATAATATTAATTTAATAATTATTATTTAACTCAAACATACCATAATAATTTAATATATTCAGTGATTCCAACAAGATTCATTGAATAGTGCATCTCTTACCCACTGTTCTGAAATGGTCTCTTTATCATAAAGATCATTTATTCTTATTTTCTGACTTCTTACTAAGGTATCTGTCTAATTTTACCCATCACAATAGTATTATATTTGGTGAAAACTTAGACTGATGAAAAAAGTGCCCTTTCTCTATTCTTTTTTTAAAGTTTATTTATTTATCTTCAGAGAAAAACATATGCACAAGTCAGGGAAGGGAAGAGAAAGAAGGAGAAAGAATCCCAAGCAGGCTCTGTACTGTTGGCTCACAGTACAGTTTGTGTTGAACTCACAAACCGTGGGATCATGACCTTACTCTAAATCAAGTCTGACGCTTAATCGACTGAATCACCCAGGTGCCCTGGGAATTACATTTAATTACAGATATATTTGAAGACAATTGACATCTTTATAATATTGCACTTTCTTATAAAAGACAGTTGGATGATATAATTTGCATCCTTTTATATTACTTTTAATAAAATGTTATATATTTCTGGCCCAGACTTGTCAGTTCATTATTAGATATTTTACAGTTTTTGTTCTGTTGTGACTAGATCTTTTTATTCCTATGACATTTTTAAGTTGCGTCAGGCATCTTTAGATCCTCTTTTTCCATATCTGTCACTTCCACCTGCCCATACCGTCAAGTTCTTTTTAACCATTTTCGAGTCAAATACTTTTTCTTTTTTTTTTCCATAATATTTTATTGTCAAATTGTTTTCCATACAACACCCAGTGCTCTTCCCCTTAAGTGCCCTCCACCATCACCACCACCTCTTTTCCCCCCTCCCCCTTCCCCCTCAACCCTCAGTTCATTC
>NC_043700.1:169300439-169320078 GCF_006229205.1 Suricata suricatta
TGGTGCCATTTTGATGGGGATGGCATTGAATGTGTAGATTGCTTTGGGTAGTAATGACATTTTCACAATGTTTTTTCTTCCGATCCATGAACAGGGAATATTTTTCCATTTCTTGGTGTCTTCTTCGATCTCTTTCATAAGTTTTCTATAGTTTTCATCATATAGGTCTTTTACATCCTTGGTTAGGTTTATTCCTAGGTATTTGATGGTTTTTCGTTCAATCGTGAATGGGACCAGTTTCTTAATTTCTCTTTCGGCTCTTTCATTTTTGGTGTATAGGAATGCAACTGATTTCTGTACATTGATTTTGTACCCTGCGACTTTACTGAATTCATTGGTCAGTTCTAGAAGGTTTCTGATGGAGTCGATTGGGTTTTCCATGTAGAGTATCATGTCATCTGCAAAAAGGGAAAGTTTGACTTCTTCCTTGCCAATTCTGATGCCTCTTATTTCTTTTTGTTGTCTGATTGCTGATGCCAGAACTTCCAGCACTATGTTGAACAACAGTGGTGAGAGTGGGCACCCCTGTCGTGTTCCTGATTTCATGGGGAATGCTCTCAGTTTTTCCCCATTGAGGATGATATTAGCTGTAGTTTTTCTTTCTCAAAGTATATTTTTCAAACAGATAGATTATTTGGGAAAGACATCTTTTCTCTGAAAATATGCCTTTTTTTTAGAAGTATCTCTTTGGGCATAACAATCTTGTACAACCTCTGGCTTCCTGTTCACTCATTTGCAGGGTAAAGATAACTTAATATGTATGAATAATTTGAAGAGGGAAAAATATGTATGTCATATAAGCTACTTTCTTCTTGGAAAAGAAAGAGAAAGAAAGCGAGACAGAGGAAGCAAAGAAAGAAGGAAGGAAGGAAGGAAGGAAGGAAGGAAGGAAGGAAGGAAGGAAGGAAGGAGGAAAGGATGCATTTCTCTTAATTACATTTGGCCATTAGGTAAACTTTGGGTATAGGCCCTGCCTACATGGAAGCCGTGTGGTGGTCCAGCATGACTTTTCACAAAGTGCCTAATTTTTATTTCTGAGTTTCTTTAAAAGAAAAAGCATTTGCTGCAATTTTAACTACCATTCCCTAGTACCAGCTCTATTGGTAATGAAAGTGATATGTTTCTTTCATCAGTTACACTTCTGTTTCTTTGTAATGTTTTCAGCACTGAAGAGGGGAAGGATGAGTTATTAATTGAGTGCTTTTTTGGTATCCACTGAAACAGAAATGATTTATAATTAATCAATATTTTTTCTTATTTTATTTCTCATCTTATTGCACTGAATATGATGACTACCAAAACTGCGAAAAGTAGTTTATGCTGGAGTGTCTTATCTTATTCCTGGAACAATTCTGAGGTTAAATCATAAAAACATTGTATTTGCTCTAAGTTTCTGGAATATAGTGCTTATCAATATTAGAATGTTTCCCTTGGGGCACGAGGGGGGCTCAGTCCATTAAGCGGGTGACTTCAGTTAAGGTCATGATTTCACCTTCACAAGTTCGAGCTCTGCATTTGGCTCTGTGCTGACAGCTCAGAGCCTGGAGCCTGCTTCAGATTCTGTGTTTCCCTCTCTTCTGCCCCTCCCCTACTCACACTCTGTGTCTTTCTCTCTCAAAAATAAATAAATGTTAAATTAAAAAAATTAGAATGTTTTCCTTTAAATATTGCTTGTGAAAACATGTTCACATTGCTATGAAAATAAGTTAATTTATCTCCTTATTACATTAAGATGATGATTTTCTTTAATAAAATGAGATGTGAGCAAACATTTAGATAGCTTAAATTGTGTGTATGCACATACCTGTGCATGTGTAAAAGCAAATCATTAGGAGGAGCTCTCTGTATCAGACACATTTATAAATACACATTTCCAAGTTTGGGCAACACTTCACTAATTATCTTTTTTTAATTTTTTAATGTTTATTTTTGTTATTGAGAGAGAGAGAGTGTGTGTGTGTCAGGGTTGGGAGAGAGACAGAGAGAGAGAGGCAGACACAGAATATAAAGCCGGCTCTAGGCTCTGAGCTGACAGCAGAGAGCCCAACATGGGGCTTGAACTCATGAACTGAGAGATCATGAGCTGAACCAAATTCAGATGTTTAACTAACTGAGCTGCCAGGCCCCCTTAAGGTATAGTTTAAGGATATAGAGATAACAATATAGTAATTTACAAAATTCTTTCCTACCTCCATACCTCACTTCCATATTCCTCCTTATTTACATGTTTTTGAAAAAAAATTTTAAGAAAAATCAATTCTATTTTATTATTATTTTTAGTTTGTTTATGTTTTTTTATTTATTATTGAGAGACAGAGTGAGACTGCACAAACAGGGGAGGGTCAGAGAGAGAGGGAGACACAGAATCCGAAGCAGGCTTCTGACTCTGAGCTAGCTGTCGGCACAGAGCCCGACGCAGGGTTTGAACCCACGAACCGGGAGATCATGACCTGAGCTGAAGCCAGAAGCCAGATGCTTAACCGACTGAGCCACCCAGGTGCCCCTCTATTTTATTATTTTGTAACTTTTTTAATGTTTATTGATTGATTTTGAGAGAAAGAGAGGAGACAGATAGCCTGAATGAAAAAGGGACAGAGAGAGACAGACATAGAACTGAAGCAGGTTCCAGACTCTGAGCTGTCAGCACAGAGCCCAATGAGAGACTTGTACTGATGAACCACAAGATCATGACCTGAGTTGAAATGCATTGAGCCACCCAGGCACCCCAATAAATATTTTGTTTGTATGAGGGTACTTTGTAATTTACATATAAATGTCACTGTGATTTTCTATTTTGTACTCATTCAATATTATTATTTAGATTATTAGTTTCATGTTCTTTGTATATATCTACTTCGTTGCTTCTATCTTGTGCATGTTACTTCGTGATACATATTTAATGGTAGACACCTAAGATGTGAGACTTACTAAATACTAGTGCAACAAACATCTTTCTATCTGCCCTCTTAAGGAGTGTGAGAAAATTGCTTCAAGACAGAAATCCACGATTGCAGTGGATTGCTATAATCAAGTTTATGTAAATATCGAATGTGAGTAGATGGTAGCAGGCTATTCAAAATTTCTTGACCATTCCACAATCCTGCCAATAGGACCTGAGCACTCCTATGTATGTATCGCCCTGTCAACACTTGGCATTACCCAGTTTCTTAATAGGTTTTTCACATCATACCTTCATTTTTGTAACATTTATCTGTTTTTGAGAAACAGAGAGAGACAGAGCATGAGCAGGGGAGGGGCAGAGAGGGAGGGACATACAGAATCGGAAGCAGGCTCCAGGCTCTGAGCTAGCTGCCAGCACAGAGCCCGACATGGGGCTTGAACCTATGAACTGTGAGATCATGACCTGAGCCAAAGTCAGAGGCTCAACCAACTGAGCCACCCAGGTGCCCCACACATCATAACTTCAAAACTTAAATTTCATACCTTTGATTTGTAAGCATTTTAATCATATCAACATTTAGCTTTACTTACATAAATTATAACATTCTTATTTATCACACATCTTATTTTTTAAGATTATTTATTTTGTGAGAGAGAGAGTGAGCGAGCAGGGGAGGGGCAGAGAGAGAGGGGGAAAAGAGAGAGAATCCCAAACAGGCTTTGCACTGGTAGTGTGAACCTCCACAAGGGCCTCGGATTCAGGAACCATCTGGCACATGTTTCTATGGGGACTGATATCTCTTCTTACTGTCAATAGATTTTAAGTAGCAGCACATTGAAAATTTCTGAAATTGTAATTGTCTCTTTCCTTTTTCCATCTTCTCTTACTTTGTTAGTGGTTTCTTTGCAAAACATAAATCCTAAATTTTTATGTAATTAATTCATAACTTTGTGTCATATGATCTGGCTTTTGTAACTTTGCTAAGAAGTGTTTCCTACCATTAGTTAATTTTATAAAATAAATAATGTGAAAATTCAATTACAAGATATTATTATATATTTTAACTAGTTGTAAACTTTGATGAAGTATTTGGTAAGGTAATTTATATTTGCCTGAATGCTTCTCTTTAATATCTCATATTTAGTTTTTATCTCTCTTTCTGTCTGCCTTTCTTTAGAACTTATACACCACCAATTCCAGAAATAACTGAAAGAGTTTAATAATGTTTATGGCTCAGGGCCTTAGAAATATGAAAAAATGAATCATAACGGTATTCTAAGGAAGGGTAAGGCTCTATAGCCACTCATTCTGGTTCTCTTTCATTCCGCTGACTCATCTCTTGCTCATTTTCTTACTACAAACTGGTCTCCAGTAACATTGTCCTCATTTTCTCAAACACACAACTAATTCCTCCCTCAGGGTTTGAGCCTTTGCATGGCTCTAGCTAGAATTTAGGTCTTTTTTTTTTTTCCAAATGTCACCTTCACTGACATCCTTTCTTGTATTTGCTCCCAATATACTTTCTTTTCTTCTTTGCTTTATTTTTCTCCTCATGACATATCATTCTGGAACTGTTGGGAATTATTTTAATTATCTTATGTCATTTACTGTCTGTCTCCCCAGCTAAAAAATAAACTCCATGAAGGCAATGATTTTTTACACTCTTTCCTTCTAGTTTCTTATCACATTGAACAGGAACTGAATGGGTAAACTCTTAAATACTTATATGTTGAATGAATAACTCAATCAATAAATTCAGGTTAGTAAAAATTCAATTATTCCTCTTTTATTAATTTATTATTAAATATTTACTTATTATTTTTTAATGTTTATTTTGTTTTGAGAGACAGAGAGGAGAGAGACAGAGACAGAGTGTGAGCAGGGTAGGGGCAGAGAGAGAAGACACAGAATCTGAAGTAGGCTCCACGCTCTGAGCTGTCAGCACAGAGTCTGATGCAGGGCTTGAACTCATGAGTGTGAGATCATGACCTGAGCTGAAGTTGGACACTTAACTGACTGAGCCACCTAGTTGCCCCTAATATATTTTTAATGTTTATTTTGGTGAGAGAGAGAGAGAGAGAGAGAGAATGCAAAAGCAGGGGGTGTCAGGAGCAGAGAGAGAAGGAGACAGTATCCAAAGCCGAGTCCAGGGTCTGAACTGTCAGCACAGAGCCTAACTCGGGGCTTGAAATCAGAAATCATGAGCTGCTGACCTGAGCCGAAGTCAGACACTCAACCTACTGAGCCATCTAGGGGCCCCTCAATGATCCCTTTTTCATCTAGGAACTATATCATGTGTGATTGAGAGCTGTTGGTGCCCTTCCTTGGAGTGCTCCACAATGAAAACAAGACAAAGCAAAACAAATAACAAACATCAAAATATTTTTTTGTCATCCTGTCCAGACCTTTGCTGATTTAGCAATGATCCTAAACATTTCCAAATATGGAAACTTGACCATAAAAAATAAAGGATCTAAGATTATTAATAAGGGAAACAAATACTTATTTCCCTAAGGTTTCTAAAAGCATAGTTGATAAGACACATAGATCTAAATGTATATTTAAATTTATTAAGATTTACAAATTCATATTTAAAACCATTCTGTTTGGGGCGCCTGGGTGGCTCAGTGGGTTAAGCATCCGACTTCAGCTCAGGTCATGATCTCACGTTCATGCGTTCGAGCTCCGTATCGGGCTCTGTGTCAACAGTTCAGAGCCTGGAGCCTGCTTCGGATTCTGTGTCTCCCTCTCTCTCTGCCCCTTCCCCACTTGTGCTCTGCCTCTCAAAAATAAATAAATGTAAATAAATTTAAGAAATAAAAAAATAAAATTCTGTTTACCAAGCATCATATACCTACAAAACATACACTTAAACTCACATTTATGCATAACATGAATTGTGTGTGTGGAATGAAGCAAATCTATTCTCAGAAACCCTATTTCATAGTAGGAGAAATAGATTATAAACAATATAAATGATGAAAACTATACCAAGTAATATGAAATCTATTTTTCTGGACTAAAAGTAATATAAAATGTACTCAATGACAGATTTATAGTTTCCTCCAAAAGCTGGGACAAATTTAGCAAGCATTTTTTTCTCCTAAGATTTCATTAATTTCATAAACTATGGCAATGCGTTTATTAGCATACTGTGAAACATTACCATAGATGATTATAATTAAACTACACTTATCAAAATAATGAATAAAGTGCACTTTGTGGTATAGCAGTGTTGATGTTTTTCATATTTATTCGTTCACCAACTAATCTGCCAAATTCAGTAATCTCTAGTGAGTCTCCTAGTTATTAATGTAAATTACTGAGGGTCTCCGTTGATAATAAATAATAATAGCAATTCTGGGAAACAAAGCATTAGCAGTTTAATATCTCAACATATTTTGGTAGGTATTATAAATTAAGAGCACAATGAAACATTTTTCATTCAATTAGGATATGTTTCCAGAGGGTTATGATGCAATTTAAAAGGCTGCTTATAATGGATATATCAAAGCACCTGAATTTTAATTCTATCAAAAGTGTTCAGGATGTTCTAAAGAAGAAGATTAGCTACATTAATGTATCAACCAAAAGAGACCCTACAACACAAAAACATCTCTAAATCTAATGTGTCTAAAATCTCTTTGATTAGTTTATCCATGTCCTTAGACTCTAAAACTGAAAACTTCTATGCCCACATTACAGTATGTTAGGGCCAAGAATATCAATAAAATCTAGCCTGTGTATTAATTGATCCATTGATTAATTTATTTAACAAATATCAGCTGAGCAACTACTGTGTATCTGGTATGCTTCTAGATACCAGAGGAACCATACTGAGCGAAACAGAACAAATTCTCTGCTTGTGTTATGTTTTCAGTTGAATTTGGAAAGAGAGAGACAGATAAAATAAGATCCGTAAGCAAAAGCACACAGTTTGCAAAGTACTAGTCGGGTTTCTAAATCTGCCCGCCTTCTTCCTGAGCATATGTCTACCTTGCTTTTCCAGACTTCTTTTGCAGTTACATGTGACTGTGTGGCACATTTCTCAAGAATGTATGGTGGAAAGAAGAAATCTGTCTCTCTTTCAGCCTGATCAGAAATACATAGCATGGGCATGCTCGTCATGTTGACACATGTCGATACGCCCCAGGACTATATCTACAGGGAGCCCTACACCCACAGGATTACCCAGTGACTACAGGGTTCTCCCTGGATCTGGACTTCCATCTTGAATTATTTTGAGGGTGAGAAATACATTTCTTTTTTTTAAAGTTTTTAATGTTTATTTATTTTTGAGAGAGAGAAAGAGACAGAGTGCAAGCAGGGGAGGGGCAGAAAGAGAAGGAGACAGAATCTGAAACAGGCTGTAGGCCCTGAGCTGTCAGCACAGAGCCCAATGCAGGACTTGAACTCACAGACTATGAGATCATGACCTGAGCCAGTCAAATGCTTAACCAACTGAGCCACCCAGGGGCCCTGAGAAATACATTTCTATCTTTCTTTAGGAAACTTAATTATTGTTGGGTCACTTTGTATCTGCATCACAGGCCCTCTCTGACTGATGCAGTATGTCTGATGGTGTTAAAAATTAAAAGGATGAAGTACATAAGATGATAGAAAGAATATGGTAGAACATTTGCTCCTCTGCCATGTTTGGAGGCTGCCTCATGATCCAATGTGGCTGCTCAGTCTCTAGCCTTCATGTTTGCATTCCAGCCAAAAAGAAGGAGAAAGACACCAGGAGGAGACCATCTAAATCCAAAGGTTCTTGGAGAAGATTAAATTGAATGAAACTTAGCAGAACTCATGTGGGACAAGGCAGCGTGAATGCTTTTGACTCAAGTATAGTCACATGACCTCTTGTGACTTGGGAGGGGGTGGGAAATGCACCCTTTCTTCCAAGCTGGCATTTTCCCACAGAAAACTCAAGACTTTTATTAGTAGGAATCAGGGGGAAATACTGTGGGACAAGTAGAAGTTTTGACACAGAGAGTGAGGTATGCCAGTTTCTAGTGGTAGACACTCTTTAGACTCAGATCTTAAAAATAATTTGGAAGTATCTAAGTAAATAGGAGTTGAAAGGGAGGGTGATTGAGACCAAAGAAAAGGGAAATAGGTAAAAGAGAGCTTGGTTCACTTAGGAAACACTCAAACTACTCTGTATTACACCTACTCAACAAAACTAAATAACAATAATAATCATAAAGTAGGACTCAGAAAATGTGTAAGAATTAGACAAACAAATTTGAGAATTACCACAATGTAGTTAACTTTAAATCCAGGGATAATGAATGGTTTATAAGTTAGAAAGTGGAGGTAAAAATGGGGAAATATATTTACATGTGGCCTGAAGAAGTAAGTGAGTAGAAAAGAGAAAGAGGAATCTGAGGTGGGAAGGGAGAGAGAGAATACTTTCTACAAAGATGCTTACTATTAGGATACTCAATATTAGAAGAATCATCAGAGACACCTAATACTAAGAAGGAAAATCTTGATCAAGAATCAGAAAGTCAAGTTAAAATGCAATGGAAAAATGTCACTGAATATGTCTTTGAGGCATTTATTGGTGAAAGAAAGCAAAATATGTCACCCCAAACTATGACTATGGGATTTGAGAACATGCTGAGCTAGCTGTCAGCACAGAGCCTGATGCGGGGCCTGAACCCACGAACCATGAGATCTTGACAAGAGCTGAAGCCCGGCACTCAACCGACTGAGCCACCCAGGTGCCCCTATTTATTTTTAAAAAAAACAATTAAAAGACAATAAACAGAGATGTGTGTTGAACCTGAATGTGGGTGTTTATGTGTAGGTAAGCCTCTAGGATCAAGCTGTGTTTGAAATCCCAGCACCAACACCACCAGAAAATATTTTAGAACAAATACCTTCTCTTGGTCTCAGACTCCACCATATACATTAGCTGGAATAGTGTTGATTCCAAAGCTTTATAATGAGGGTTAAATTGAACATTGAATGGTAAGTTAAATGATTTAAATTTCAGCAAGTGAAAGTGCTAGGGATAATCCTAGACTTATAGAAATAATAAATCTTAGCTATTAGCTTATTGATACACTTTTTTTTTTGAGAGACTGTGTGTGTACATGTGCACATGCACGTGGGACATGGGCAGAGGGAGAGAGAGAGAATCTCAGTCAGGCTCCATGTCCGGCAGAGACCCTGACTCAGGCTGGATCTCACAATAGTGAGAATCAGATGTTCACCGACTGAGAAACCCAGGTGCCCCTCGATGCACATTTTTATTAGAAATCTTGACAATGAAAGAATTAAAAGAAGTAGAAAAGCAGTCAAGAGGGCATGAGTTCAGGAGGTTTTGTGGCTTTTTAGAGTGGGGAAAATGAGATTATATTTTTAAAGTCATGGGACAAATGGACTCAAGTGAATGGGAGAAAACGATAGCGATGATGATGTAGATAATGACAGCTGATATGGATGTAAATTTTTAAGGGAGGAAAAAGTCTACAGGTTTTGAAATATCTGGCAAACAGATACTGTGGATGGAAGGGGAAATAAAGTGTCTAAAAATTAAAAGAAAACCTGCTCTTTCTTCCGTTCTCTCTCTCTCTTTTGTTAATGTTTATTTTTATTTTGAGAGAGAGAGAACACACTAGTGGAGGGAGGGCAGAGAATCTGAAGTGGATTGTGCACTGAAAGCAGAGAGCCCAATGTGGGGCTCAAACTCTTGAACCATGAGATCATCACCTGAGCTGAAGTCAGATGCTTAACCAACTGAGCAACCCAGGTGCCCTTCCTTCTCTCTTTTACAGAAACATTTCAAGTTAGTGAAGAAAGAGATAAAGAGATACAGGAAGAGGTAGAGGAAGAAACTAAAAGGTTAGAGGTAAGAAACTTTACCAGACTTCATAATTTATTCCAACACCCTCTGACCTTCTTACTCTTGGTTCTTATATTACATTTGGAGGCTTGTTTGACCTAGAGAATAGTGAGGACAGTGGCTAACACTTGGTATGAGAAAGGTCTTTGAGTATTTTGAGAAGGTACTATTCTACTTTATTTAATCATAGCTTTTTCTCATAACATAGGGGACTTGACTGTCTAATTTGCTTGGTCCTCCTGTTCAGACCAAGTCAGCCCATCTCACATTATTTTCAGTGATGACTGGGAAATTCTTGTGGCATTGGTGGTGGTAGGGATTGTTTATTAATTTCAGACAGTGTATTGTTCTTTAAACATTTGCAGTTAATTTTGAGAGAGAGCTTTAATAGTTTTTTGATTTTCTTAGACCCTTGGCTTTTTACACATAAGGAAATGTGATTCTAAAGAGCACTGTCATTTTTAACTGCCTTTAGAAATACCTGTTTATTATTCTCCAAACTGTATTCCTCTCTTCTTGATACTACATGTTGATAAAATGAATATGACTCAAAGCATAAATATACACGACTGAGGTTTTAGCACTAGATGATGAAAATATCAAGCTTCAAGATTTTAGAAGACCAGATAATAATGTTCTCTTCCAAGCAAGAAATATATATAAATAATAAATAAAGTAAATATAGTTGACCTTTAAGTAATACAGGAATTAGGGCACCAACTCCTCACACAGCTGAATATCTGCATATAACTTTGACTTCCCAAAAACTTAACTACTGATAGCCTACTGTCAACTAGAAGCCTTTCTGATAACATAACAGTTGGCTATCACATATTTTGTATATTATATGCATTATTACTGTATTTTTACAATAAAATAAACAGAGGAAAATTATTAAAGTCATAAGAAAAATATAAATTTACAGTACTATACTTTTTTTATTGGGGGGAAAACATGTATATTGGACCCATACTGTTCAAGTCCATATTATTCAAGGGTTGATTATATATGCTTTTAAGAAAAATATTTTGAATATTTAAAAATGAATAAAAATACCAAACCATAATGAAGAAAACCATGCTAGTGTTCACAGTGCAGGAATAAATTCATGAAAATAATTAAAAACTCATAAAGCACTAGAAATAGTGTTGTACAGGGTCTTACATATTAAAATCATGAATTAGTACACATAGGAACATTGCTTTATGTATATTATTTTTTCATATTCTTTTTGTTTAAGTTTATTTATTTATTTTGTGTGAGAGAGAGCATGTGAGGGGCAGAAAGTGATAGAATCTCAAGCAGACTCAACATGGAGAGCTTGAAACCAAAATCCATAAGATCATGACCTGTGCAAAAATCAAGGGTGGGACACTTAACTGCCTGAGTCACACAGGCACCTCTCATATTTTTCTTTTCTTTTTCTATTTAATATTTATTTACTTTTGAAAGAGAAAGACAGAGCATGTGTGGGGGTGGGACAGAGAGAGAAGGAGAGACAGAGTCCCAAGCAGGATCCAGGCTCTGAGCTGTCGGCACAGAGACCAACAAGGGGACTTGAACGCAGGAGCAGCGCGATCATGACCTGAGCAGAAGCTGGCCACTCAACTGACTGAGCTACTCAGGTATCCCTCATATTCTTTCTTTTAATCACAATGTCAATCCTTTAGATTAGGCCCTTGTTATTTCATGTCTGAATTGTTTAAGCAACCTTCTTATTTAGTCTCTTTGAGCTCTTCCCATCAACTATGTCTTGAACATTATCACCAGATTTTATTCCTAATGCAATTTTTGTGTTATGTGTTGGTTCACAAACTGCTTGATAGCTCTTTGAGTTAAATCTGAAATCACTCCCACTCTATGGAGGGCAGGAAGAGATGGAAGACAGAGGCAGACCATTCCAGATTGGTGGACGGAAGCTTTAAAAAGCAAGGGAACTTGCTGAACTACATAGATCTCCATGCCTGCCCACAAGAATATTGAAAGTTTACATAAGGGTCTTACCTGGGTTCAGTGATACACAAGCATCCAGATGGCCTCAGCTCCACATTACTATCCCAAGGCTGCTACTTGGGGCAACTTCTTGGAATGGAGAAGGCAAGGGGGTTCCACATTCCCAGGACAAGGGAGCGAGTTCTGAGAAGCCTCGAATTGTTTGAATCCAGCTCACAGGTCAACCGGCAGTCATGTTCTCTCAGTGGCCATCCTAACTTTGTCATTTCCCCAATCATATTTTTCAGCAATTTGATCATTACTTTAATCAATCATCCAGCCTACTATTTATGAGACAGAACTAAGTCCTGGTGCTTGATATTAAGAGTGAAAAATACATATATATATATATAATTTTCTTCAAGAAATTTACAAGTTAGCATCTCTTTGTTCCTCCAGGAACAAGTCCAAATTATCTCACTCATATTTAAGCAAGCCCTGTTTACCTAAATTTTAGCACCAGCATGTTTACTTACACTGATCATCTGAAATCTAGAAATTCTTTTTCACAGTCTACCTCTAATTCATCCTGACATTTCTTTTGCCTCAAATTCCTCCTCTTTCCATTTACTGAAATATTGACCTTTAAAAACAAGCTCAAGTGCCACTTTAGCTTTCAAACTTTCCCTGATCATAGTATTCTGAATCACTTTAAAATAATAGCAACACCACTAAATAGCTCATGATTATAGGGGAATCCTGTGTATACAACACAGCACTAAGAGTTTTATATGGATTATCTTTTTAATACTTGGAAAACCTCATTTATTCATTCAACAAATATTTGTTGAGCACTTATTCTGTAAACTGATCTGTAGCTAGGATGATGTGTATCCATTACAGTGAATCAGACAAATAAGGCCACAGTGCTTATTGAGGATTTCAAACTGGGGACATAAACAAACAAATATCAATGACATAATTCCAGACTTGATAAAACTTTATGGACAATAATAAGAGCAAGCTGTAGGAATAATTGACGTGTTATGCTCTTTTTTGTCTAAACAACTAAGGTGTTTGTGTGTGTGTGTAAATTATCTTACATGAAAATAATTTGTGGTTTTAATTATACACATTGACTACTTCTATGCTCCTAGATTTGGGTTACTTGAGATGGGAATTCACATGCTTTAAGTTAATTATTGTTCTTTCCTTCACATAGCCTAGACTACTATTTTGTCCTAAATAAAGCTAACCATAAAATTAATAAATATTTTTTCTATTTACAAGTACAAAATCAAGGCAGAATATTATAAAGCTCATGGAAAACATATTTCTGATTTGTTTTATAACATGTTTTCTTTACTTAAAATATATTATAAATATTTCTTCCTGTTCATTTGATGATCATGACTGAAAGAAGTATCCTATGGAATGAAAAAATGAGATGCTTTTAACAAATTTATTTGTCTTAGGTTCTATAATTTGCAGCAAAGTATAAAACAGTCATACGTCTTTAATGTAGTGTAAATTTAGCCAATGTATGTGCTGAAAGTTTAAAAGTAAGTGGATATTTGAAGCAATCATATAATTGATTGATCAAGATATAAATTATTGGAGTTCAATACACATAAACCTAAAACATATGTTGTCACTTTTTGAATATGCTTATATGTAGCTAAATTCTATGTTAGTTTAAAATTTATATTACCTTTCCATCTTCAGTAATAAAGAATTATAATTTAGCTTATCTAAAATTATAAAAATATCCTTGGTCCTTTGCTGCTTTCTTATTATTAAGGTTTGCTTTGCAATAGCAAATTATAAGCAAACTTTCACTTATTAAACTAAGTAAAACATTAAACAATTTTCAAAGGAATTCAGATTTTTTTTCTCTCTCTTGCAATTTTTCTTCTCTTTCCTTTAGCTTAGCTAGTTGTCATTTTCTAAATATGGATTATGTCAATGTTTGAACAGTTATCCCTACAGTTTCATAATAACTTAGCAACATATTGACACTGGAACTGCCATAGTTGTGTTTATAATTTCAATACCAATCGTATAGTTAAACTAAGACCCAGGGCAATTTTCTTATAATGTGTAAAATAATATAACGGTTAGTGAGTAAATGTTTTAATATTATTTTAAAGATAGTCATACAGGCATATGGGAGAAATTTCTTGCAACACTAAACAAAGTCATGATTCTGTTATTTGAAATGACCAGGTAGATTATTACTATTTAGTCTAAGTGATTTATTTTAAATGTTCAAGTAGTCTATTCTAAGTGATTTTAGAAATATATATACATAAGAATTTCATAAAGCATGATATCTTACTTTTTCTACCCTAACAGATGAGATGTATTTGCAGTTATAATATATTTTGATCTCATAGCTATTTAATATTAAAGTTGCCAGAGTAAATAAATCTCCATGTACACAGGGTCTGGCAAGAGCTTTGAGTTCTCTGGTGATCACAGAGAGACTCCAAAGTGCATTATTGGTTATGCTGTGGTGCTTCCAATCTCTTTGAACTTGGAAACGTCATGGAAGAAGAATGTGAAAACATAATTTTATGAAAAAAAAAAGAGACAAACAAATGGTCTTATATCTCTATCAAATGTTTAACAATTCTAATACATTTAGTGCATTCAAGATCTTCCACTTAAAATTATTTCAGCACAGAAGAACTATTAACTGATATATATAACAAATAAGTGAATCATAAAAGAATCAGCAACAACACTATGAACTACCATTTATTGACAATTGACCATATAAGGCACTATGCTAAGGATTTTGAGGTCAGATATTAATTCTCATAACATCTCAATACTGAAGCATCTATGATTTTCTACAAAAATCATAACAGCTCAAGAAAGATTGGCTATTTTGCCAAGTTTCACACAGTTAAGAGGTAGATCCACACATAATGCCTAATTCTGTACCTTTAAAAATTGAACACGCTTATCCGTGTATATTTTCAGAAATTGCATCCTTCTTTCCAATAGTTGCCTTACACTTTTTCCAGGTTGTAGATATTCTGGTTTAAACACCCAGTTATATCATGAATATTTTCTCCAGTCATTTTACTGGATATTCTACTTTAATAGAACACTTTCTTTCAACTCTACCTATTGGTTCTTTTTTTTTTTTTTTACTTTTATTATTGACAGACAGAGAAAGACTGAGCATGAGCATGGGAGAAGTAGAGAGAGGGAGAAACACACAAATTCAAAGCAGACTCCAGGCTTTGTGCTGTCAGCACAGAGCCCAGTACAGAACCTGAACTCAGGAACCTTGAGATCATAACCCGGGTTGAAGTCAGACACTTAACCAACTGAGCCACCCAGATGGCCCTTTACCTATTGCTTCTTCAGATTTTGCAGATCATAGTTCCACTTACCATTGGTCAGAATTGCTCCCTCACCTGGGCACTACCTTTGCACACCTGAACCTTGATCTCATTTTTCTGGAGAACACTCGGTTGCTCCAGAATGAGTTCTTCATTGAAGTTATTATTTGCTTTCCAATAAGAGATGGTTCCTATTTTGATTGCCAATACTTCCATACACTCCATCTTTCCTCCCAATCAGTGGGGCTATTCTGTATCATTTTCTCTTTAAAGTATAAACACAAAGCAGGACAACCTCTTATTCCTGAATTCTCCTTTATATGTGCAAACTATTTGAAAATGTTTGTTTGGTGTCCTACCATCAAGTATGCACCATCAGTAAGATGTCTACCATTATTTAGTATGTTTTCTCTCAAATATCTAGATGTGTGAAGAATGTTATCTTTTTTTTATATCTTCTCTAGTACAATATCTTTTTTCTGCTCAGTCTCCAAAGAAACCCCATTTTGAATAAAAGAATATTCATTTGACTCATTCACATGACACATTTAAAAGACGTTCTATAACTTCAGGTTGTTAGAATGTAGGAGTGAGTGCTGACAATACTGACTCCATCTTTAGCCTTCAGTCTTGTTCATGTTCACTAATGACCTCTCTTGGGGCAACATGTTTCAAGCCCCTTGTAGGTTAATATGCATACCTTAAAAGTGCCCTCCAAGGCTCAGATGGAGGGAGGCTTGCTTCAACCTCCCATGAATCTGCTAGAGTTAATATAGTCTTTCCCCTACCTTGTCCTTGGAAAAAGTCTGTTAAATTTTAGCTCTCAATTAGGTGCATGTGAAACTTTGATCTCACTACAAAACCCTTCTCTGCATCTCTTCATTCTATAAAATCTGGAGACTAAGGTCCAGACTTCACAGAGAATAACTGTGCAGCTAGATCATTGTCCACCTGATGCCCTCATCGGTAAGTTACTTTGAATAAAAATCTGTGGAAACTGTATAAAATGGCTTGCTTTATATTTCAGTCTCAAAGTGCTTTCTCAGTTTGGAGAATACTTTACTGTACCTTCTCTAATTTCTAACATAAAATTTAAAAGGTAAGGTAGGGGAATCTGGGTGGCTTAGTTGGTAGGGTGTCTGACTCTTGATTTCTTCCCAGGTCATGATCTCATGGTTCGTGAACTCTACTCCTACATCAGGCTCTGTGCTCATGGTGTGGAGCCTACTTAAGATTCTCTCTCTTTCTCTCTACCCTTCCTGCCTCTCTCTCTCTCTCTTTCTCAAAATAAATAAAAATAAACTTAAAAAATGCAAGGTAGACAAATTTTATAAGTATAATAGGGAGGATGTTAAACATATATCTTATACATTGTGGAAAATCCATTGATAAAGAGCTTAAAGTTTAGGATACTATGAAAGTGAGACTGAAGCAAAATCCAGGAAAAATTAGGTGATTAAACGAATGAATTTTGTCACAAAGAAGCTCTTTAACTTTGTAAATTTAGTTTATCTTTCTGTTCCCAGGTTTATTTAGTTAACAATAGATCCTATATTATGACATTGTTTTTAGGACAAATGCATTAATCAACCTAAAGAGCTTAGAAGAGTGTGAGTATGCCCTTGGTAATTGTTGGCTGTAATAATGAGGACTATTATGCAAGAAAGAAAAAGATCTATGCAGGAGAAACCTCACAGGAAAAGGGAAAATGTAGAAAAGTTTATAATACACTCAGGGAAACAAAAATTGCTTGGTTGGCAGGAATTTGAGAAGCAATAAAGAATGGGAAAAATGAAGCTAAGAAGATATTCAGGGACCAAAAGTGAGACACTATTTACTGGGAATAATAATTTCATGATGTAAGTTACAGAGTAAAGTTATTGAAAGATTTTATGCAGCAGAATGTTATGGCCAAATGTGCATCTTAGAAACACAAATCTAGTAAGAAGTATATAAAATAGATTTGAGAGAAAAGATTGAAGAAAGCGCTGATGACAGAAACTAGCAGCGACAGAGATTATTAGGTGACCTAGGAACTATGTATTTTTAGGATGTGAAAAAAATAAAATTAGTATGTATAATGTTTAACACCTGGGACCATTTTAAGTATTAAGCCCAGGGCTTAATCCAGAGTTAACGGTCAATTTATGTTAGCTTATAATTATTATTGTGAGGTACGATATGTTTAAACAAGATTCAGTAAATGTTATGACTTAAATGACTCTGGAATTGAGTGATAAATTGACAAAATGGAAGAGTGAGTTTGGATCAAGAGATGATGACTTAATTTTAGACACATATTGTATGAGATTTTGATGGGATCTGCACAGGCATATGTGTACAGAAATCAGATGAAAACAGAGATTAAGAGTTCAAGTAAGAAGCTTGGGTATGTGCAATGGGAAGTGGAGGAGTTGTATCCATAGCAACCAACAATATATGGGGTACAGGAGAAGCATAAGGAATAAATGAGTTCACCTAGGGTGACAGGTACAAATAAGAAGAGAATGAAGAAAAGAGTGAGAACATAACCTCAGTGTACACAGTGTACGTTTTTCTTGTATAGATGAAGACCAGTCAGGGAGTGAAAAATCAAGGATATATGAGGAGAACCAAAAATTAGTGGTTTCATAGGAAATTCTCAATCAATAACACTTATTGATTACTAATATGCCAGCTGATATATGTACTTCATAAGCATTCACTTTTTAATAATTAAAATAATTATTATAGGTCCTATTACTTAATCTCTTTTACAGACAGTAAAACTCAATGCACAGATGAAATATAAGTACAGTACCCCAGATGGGAAGGTGTAAGAAGGGCAATCATCACAGCCTGCAAATACTGTCCGATCAGTACTGACAATGGCCCATTGGCTTTGACAATTGTGGCTGTCCTACCAAAGAATGATTACAGCAGTGAAGTACGAGTTGGAATCAAATTGCAATATAGTAGGAAACAGTTACTCAATCAATCCAGAAGAGAATGCAAATATTTTGTTTAAATTTCATTAGTTTCATTAGTCCTTTTTCATTAAGCAAAGAGGAATGCACATACCCATTATCAGTGTAAGCTTCTACTGCAAAATTTTGAAACATGGTCCACTGCTAAGATACTAACTAAACCTTAACTACCAGAATATAATTAACCAAATCCCATCAAGTGCCAAAATTATGGAGAAATAGTATATTTTCTGTATGGCATATAAGCAGTATCTTTAAGAACTGAATCTTGGCTTAGTAGGAACTTAGAGATTAAAACTTTCGAAACATTTTCTATTAGTCTTCAGTAAGGTGTGTTATGATGCATCACAAGGGACCAGGGATCATAAGCTGATTTTCACCATGTGTAGTCCTTTTTCCCTTTGTCCTTCACTGAGTCTTATGCTTCCTTTTTTCTACCTCTGAAGCACTCCTGAGGGGCTAGTTAAACCAAGATAGAACATTCACCTCCTGACTGCTTCAGTCCTTGAGAAGAAACTAACAGAGTTAAGGAAAAGAAAAAGAGGGGGAAAAAAAAGATTAGAAAATCCAAATTAGAACAGAAAAGTCATAGGCAATTATCTATAATTTAATGGTAGCCATAAACTTTGGCGTATAGGGTTTCAAATCCTAGTGTGAAAATTAGACAGTCATTAGAACTTATTAATCTAATATGTAAATTTTTAAGCTTATCATGTAAATTTTAGTGAGTTGTTTCACATGCAATTATAAATTGCTCTGTATTTCTTCACTTGTAGCAAATATTCTCTGAATCGATATTGTCAGTTTCCATGGTAGAGATATATTTTCTGTAGTAAAAAGAGGTGACAAAACTTGCTGGTGGTCATATATAAGGTAAATTTCATATTATTTACCAAGTGATCTTTGAAAGGATATTATTTACATTAGAAACCATCCTGTCAAGGCAATATCTGCACAAAGAGAAAGATGTGACTCATTACAACAAAATGACTCAAGAGAATTCTCCAACATTCTTCCACCACTTTCTGCACAAGACAGGACAGTCTTCACTAAGGTGTCTTGTAGAGTCCAGCTTTAAGTAGATAGAGGGCTTTATACATAGTTGCTATCCTAAAATAGTAATTTTTTTCTTTCTTTCTCTATGAAGAGCTATTCAAAGACTGCCAAAAGAATGATTGGCCTGATATTTGTAAGAGAAATTTTTCAAGTATAGGTCCCATAATTTTACACACAAAATGTGAAGGATGTACACAAGATTCTCATTTCAGATACTAGTTTTCCTCTCACTCAGTATCTGGTGATAACTGGCATAACTAAGGAAATGGTTCTGTTCTAGTTGATAATATTTCCCAAATCCTGTGACCTGCAATTTTCCCTTAGCCTATTGCTTCAGCACTCAAATTAGTCTGCTTTGGTTTTGTTTACACACTTTCTCAAACAATAGTGTTTAATATGAGAGCTCTTATTGATTCATAAGGAATGCTTAATTCCCTCCAATATGCTATAGTCATGCCTGAGTCACCTGTGCTTTCTCTCTAATTGGAGAACTTGGTGTCTGAATTTGTGTTTCCTTTGGCAGTTCTATTTTTTTAAGCACCAGCAGTTTTCTGTACAGCAGACAGAGAAG
>NC_043700.1:169320178-169433083 GCF_006229205.1 Suricata suricatta
ATATATATATATATATATATATATGAAATAAATTTAAAAAGAAGAATAAATCCCAGGGATCTAGTGTATAGCATGGGGGCTAGTGTTAATAATACTGTTTTATTTCCTTGGAAGTTGCTATGAGAATACAGCTTTAATGGTCTCACTGCAACAACAAGAAAATGGCAATTGTGTGAGCTAGAGGATGCGTTGTGGTAAATATTTCACAATATATGTGTATAAAATCATAACATTAAACACTTTGAACATATATAATGTTATGTACCTCAGCAAAGCTGAAAAAAGAAGAAACTGGTAAGTTTTTCAATTAATATTCAATGAAAAATATTGAAAATGACAATTACAATTTTTTTTAAATTTTAAAACCATACAAAGCAGTAGTAATATTTACAGATGCACACATTTGCTTTTAAAAATATACCTGAGGGGGCACCTGGGTGGCTCAGTTGATTAAATGTCTGACTTTGGCTCAGGTCATAATCTCTCTGCCCCTCCCCAGCTCGCATTCTGTCTTTCTTTCCTTCAAAAATAAATAAATGTTTTAATTTTTTGATAAAAAAATAAAAGTAAATAAAAATATACCTGAGAAAGATATATTGCAACTACACCACCAAAAGTGGTGACTTATGGGTAGGAAAAGAAAGGTATGAGATCACAGAGATGAAATGGGGTTTGGGATATCAACTGCATAAGAAATATAATTGTTTTAAAAAACAGTTGAAATTAATCATTTCACATGCTTCTTTTAAAATGTATGTAGAGAGAGATGTTGAGTGTGTATGTATATTATTTTATACTTCAGTTTTTTGTTGAATTGGAATATTTGACAACTAAAAATAAAACATTAAAATAAAACGGTTAAAATTTTGATAAGTACTATGAAACCAGAAGTAGGTTTGAATGCCTGTTGTTGCATTTCCTTTCTGAGAACATATGGAAAGTCCTTATTTGCTCTCCTATTTCTTCAGTTGAGAATGGGATCATACTACTCAAGTCTGCAAAAGAAAAGTTATAGGAAATTGAGAAATCACATTTTAGGGGCTCCTGAGTGGCTCAGCCATTTAACTCAGCACCCAACTCTTTCTTGATTTTGGCTCAGGTCTTGATCCCACAGTTGTTGGTAAGATCAAGCCCCACATTGGGTTCTGCACTGATAGTGTGGAGCCTGCTTGGGCTTCTCTCTCTCTATCTCTATCTCTCTCTGCCCCTTCCCTGCTCTCTCCCTCTCTCTCAAAATAAATAAATAAACTTAAAAAAAAAAGAAAAATCACATTTTATAAGGTATGTAGAAACTTGTGTTACTTATGTGTTTATTTATCACAGTCCAGATGTTTTCATGGTTATTTTGTTGTTATGAATCAAGTGACCTCAAACAACATTTCAGTATATTCTTTTTACCCATTGCTAGCTTATGTTGATGTTATATTCCAGAAACGGTGGGCCCAGCAAAATCTGGGGTTCAGTATATACATTTTTCATCTTTTAAGACACTTATGCCAAACACTGTATGTATTTTTTTCTTGTATATGCACTTTAAACATGAAGGTGGAGGTGAAGTTTTGAAATTTATCATACATCATTCTCAGTTGCTGAATGCACATGATATTTCAAAGATGTATTTAGCTGATGTGAATGTGAGAAGCAAGTTTAGACTGATATGAGCATCACATGGGTTAAAATGTTAAGAAGGAAGAGAGAAGTGGGTTAAGAAAGTACAGGGATATTCCCAAAACGGGAATGCAACAAATGACCAGTTTTTTCTGAGTAGTAAGAGGAGATCTCATGGAGAAATTGATTCTCTGTGATAAATATTTAAGGGCACAGTGAATAAGCAGGGCAATTTTGGAGTGCATCATCTGACTTTTACAAACAAGAGGTGAGAGGCCCCTGAGCCGGGTTGCATGAGTGGAAGGACTCTGGTCAATTGGCTTCTCTACTTGGCTTTCTAAATAGTTTATGACAATTGACTCTGTGTGCTTTGTAATTGGGCCTGATGGCTCTGTAATTACTTTGTCTCAACAAACAGTAAAATTGGGAAAAGGTTTTATTTTTTCATTTGTGTTTTTCTTACGGGTTCCTCCTCCGGGACCTGTAGCTGCAGCAACTTGATGACAATGTGTTTGTGGGAGAAGAACGTGTCCAGTGATTGTTTATCTTTCTTGTTTCTGTTTTACTCAGCTTTGTTGCATAGGCATTGTAGCTCACATTCCAATTCCCTAGGAAGACAGTGATGTCTGTACTGAATTTACCTTTGTTACCTAGCTATTGGAGATTAATGTTGAGGGAACCTGATGTCAACTATGCCTGCGAAGAAGGAGTTCAGCCAAAAAGGAGAAAATCTTTAGAGACAAGAAAGGGCCTGGCTTTCTGTTGTTTGAAGCTTGTTAGATCAGCATGATTTATGTTACTGCCCATGCTACACAGTTTGTTCTGTGTATATACTTTTATGTGTCTGTGCAAACTAACTTATAATGATGGTGGTGCATTGCTATGCTATCTTTTCTGTATCCTGCAATAAGATACTACCTCATATCATAGCTCTGCCTGTGAGACGGAGACTTAGTGCTCACGGACAGGGTCAGCTCCTTCCTAAGGCTTTGGGACGTGTATTTATGATTTTGAAGTTAAGAAAAAAAATCACAGAGTGAGACTGCCTGCTGATGACAGTCATTTTGCAGGGGATATGATTGTTTGAACTCTGGTGATCCTGGAAAGTTCTATGCCATGCCGAGCTATCTGTGTTCGTTTCTTTTTCATGGGATCAATAAAAAAACCTCCTATTTTGTATGACTTACATCATAACAAAACAAACCTAAGTGCTCTGAATAAAGTAGAATTTCCTGAAAATTCTGAATAGCTTTAATAACTATATTTGTACCTTATATAGTACCTATAATATGCAATCACAAATTAATAGACTTCTACTTCGACAAAAGTAGGTGATGAGATTTTTTTTTCCACATTTTATTACAGACTGTTGAATGTTTGCAAACATGAGTCTAAACAGCAGATAGATAAATCAGCTGGTAAGATAGCCAAAATGATTCAGAATGAATGCAGTGGGACCCAAGAATTTGCACTTAAAAAATTACTAAACACCTTAGGAGTTTACTACTGAGGTAAAAACCCATGGTGTTAATTAATACAGGTGGTCTGTGGACAGTATTTTAAGAAATACAGGCAAGAATTTCTGTGTACATAGGTATTCACCTGATTTAAATGTAAAGCAGATTGATGAGTTTTTTACCAATAACTCCAGGACAAAACTAACATTTTAGTGAAAATATCATCTATACACTTTCTAGTCCACCTTAACAGAATTCAGTGTAGGTTCTCACTGATTATGTTGAAGTTTTATTAACAGGCCTCAACAAACAAACAAAAATAATGTAGTGTTTCACCTATGGTCTAGAGCAGTGCAGAGTATATTTTATCTGCTATGTTGTCATGATTGCTCTTCTTCAATTTATTGGTGTAGCATTTGGGCACATTTATTAACCCCTCTCCAGACAAAGATAGGTATAACTTGTATAAAAACAATAGAATCACAGAGCCTAGCAGAGCTGAATGATGGACAAGAACCATCCAGTGGGAAATGGCAAGGCGTTTGACTAAAATAAATTGGAGAACTATAATCTGGCACTGATACTAGGCACACTGAAAAATATGAATTGATTGTAGACAGGAAGAAGACATGCTAATGAGATGAAAGAGTTTAGCAACTGGAGATGCAAAAGCAGTTATTATTTATTTATGTTTTTACCATTAAATCTACAAATGCTGGAATCAGCATCTGTTGGGAGCCACCGAGCTTCTGGCTGCCTCAGGCAAGGATATATCGCTCTCCAGGGAGCAACCAAAAAACAAGATTTACATCTGGAGGCTGGAGAGTGCCATTTCCTGGTCCAAGGTTTTGGCGGTGGTCATGCTGGGCCAGACGTAGAATGGCCAAGGTGCACAAAAGATCAAACCGCATTCGGGTAAGCAGCGTTAAGCTTCCCCTCCCCAGCATTTGCAGACGCTAGTCTGCCGGGCTTCCCTTTGATGCTGAGTCCGGAGTTTGGAGTTTCCTTTTCAGTTTTTTCCCTTTCTCTAATATTCATTTAACTCTGTTACCTGGCAACCGACCTGGGGCAGTTCCCCGCCCCAAAACCATATATATGATAGAGTGTTTTCTGGAAGAAGGAGGAGGAGAGGAAGAAGAATAAAGAGAGAGGCTTGATCGGATTCCATGTGCTGTCTCCACTCTCTATGCATCTCCCTCCTGCCCTTTCTCTCCCTCCCTCAGGAAAAGAACCCACAAGGATTCTCCGCCCTGTGGGTCGGGGCTTACGAGACAGGTACAGCTGAATGCCAGGAACGAGTGCACCAGGACCTGGCTTTCGACTAAGACAAACATCCAAGTTGGCTATCAACAGACAACAAAGTCCCACCTAATCAACTCAGAGTTCTGGTGTTCTAGTAGAGGAGCAACTTAAATACAATAACCCCATAGGGTTTCCAATTGCAATTCTCATGCTCTTTAAATTCCCTACAGTAACCATGGGAGGGAATTTGAGTCGCAGAGAATAAAGCAGAAAAGGAAGATGTTTTTCTTAAAGAAACCTGATATCCAAATAGCAAAAAAGAGCGTATGTTTTGGTCACACCAGCAGCCAACTTTATAAAGTTGGTAAGAGATGGTACTGAAAGGAATGGAGGAAATACAAATAGTAACTGCACTTGTTATGGAAGTGCATTTTCATGTGATGAAAATGGCAGAGCTATTGAATTGTTTAATGTTGGCTTTCATTGTTGAATAGTTTGAACTTATAAACAGAGGCACATCTTATTGAAGAGTGATTATATAAATTCAATGTGTAGGAGTGCCTGGGTGGCTCAGTCAGTTAAGTGTCTGACTCTTGATTTTGGATCGGGTTATGATCTCATGGTTCATGAGTGGTTCGTGCATTTGAGTGCCTCATTCAAGGACGGCATCCAGCTCTTTGTTGACACTGCAGAGCCTACTTGGGATCCTCTCTCTTTCCCTCTCTCTCTGCCCCTCCCTAATGTATGTACACTCTCTCTCTCTCCCTTTCTCTCTCTCTCACACACAATAAATAAATAAACTTTAAAAATGTATAAAATAAATAAATTTATATGTTAAAACTCATACACATTTACTTTTACCCTTAAAAGTGTTTTTTTAACCTTTGAAGATGGATGTATTGTTTGTCAGTAAGTCCAATAGCCATTTTTCCCACCATGACTACAAAAGAGCATTGTTTCTGCAGATATAGTAGATGAAGTAGTTGCCTTGGTAATGTTTAGATGCTACCTCATACCAAAGATGAAGATCCTTATAGACTTTTAGAGCTACAAGATACTGTCATCATGGGAGGGGAGGGCCATGGGAACTGACATACACTGAGAGAAAAGGAAGCACATTTACCCCATTTTATACTTGTTTGGAGGCATAGGCTTGTTCTGAAACATTAGTTCACACACTACCTCTTTTCCAGCTTGTTTAGATACTCTTGTAAAGTAATAAAAATAGCTAATATATATTGAAAAGTAAATATAGTAATATTTTTTTAATTTTTTATGTTTTTTTATTTATTTTTGAGAGTCAGAGAGAGACATCGAAAGCAGGGGAGGGTCAGAGAAAGAGGGAGATATAGAATCTTAAGCAGGCTCCAGGCTCTGAGCTAGCTGTCAGCACAGAGCCCAATGCAGGGCTCGAACCCACCAACTGTGAGATCATGACTTGAGCCAAAGCCAGACGCTTAACTGAATGAGCAACCCAGGCACCCCAGGTAATAATTTTTTAACCATGTTTACAAATAATGAGGCTGAGAAAAGAATAATCAAAGCGACTTCCTTCAGATCACATGACTGAAAATTAACAGAGCCAAGATGTAAAGACCAGTTCTCAGGCTCTACCAAAGTTCTGCATTTAATTTGCATGGTGAGCGGAATTCTAAAATTGCACCTGCACAGTTCCTGGGACTGTGGATTTGATGGGCTTTACTCCCGAGATATAGCTTATGCTATATAACACACATGACCTGAAGAAAGGGAAGATTATCTGCATTGCGCCATCCTATTCACATGAACGCTTCAAAGCAGACTTTTCTCCAGCTGGTCACTGAGAGAAAGTTGGAAAGGTATACTTTGCCTAGTCTGAAAGAAAGCAGACTTCCTAGTTCCAAATTGTTGATGGAGACATGCTGGAGTCCAGCTCCAGCAGGTCCAGGGCTCCTTGAAGGATGGATGGTGTTGGCAAAAGGGAGGCTTCTTTCTGCTCACTAGGCAGGTATCTCTGCACTGACCCAAGAGTCAGCTTTGTTTATTGAAAATACATATGGGGTTCAAAACAGGAGTGGCAGTTGCCTTAGACAATGATTTCTGATGACAAGTTCTTTGGTATATAAAAATTTCCCAGAACATAGATTGTTAGAAGACTCATGCATAACCTTTATCAATAGTGATTGAAGTAGGTGACTAGAAGCTTATCACTTGGGGAAGGAAGCATTCAAATACAAGGCAATGTTTTTAGCATAGCAAAAGCAAGAGTTAGTTCTTTTGTGAGCTGGGGTCAATAGCCTGTTTTCTTGAGGGGAAGAAAAACAGTTTCTAGAGAAATGTTCTCAAGAAATGTAACATTTACTCTTGTAATCACAAAAGAAGAAATTCCTATGATAAGTTTTTTAATAAGGTACGATTCACATATTTTTAGCATAAGAGGGCAAGTCACTCCTGTTATCAGTCAGTCAGGTGCCTTGGGGGTTGGTGCTCAAGTAGAAATTGAGTGGGGGTTGAGTGGGTGTAGATGCTGGTCACCATCTGATGCTGGGAGGCCTTGCAAACCTGCCTTACTTGAGAAATGGCTGCCAGCAGAGAGGGCACTTCCAGTAGCTAAGAGCAGTGCTCATCCAATAGGTATCAGGAAAATGGGGACCTCACTCCCACAACCACAAAAGACTGATTTCTGTGCGGCATAAAAGTCAAATTGGAGGTGAAGTTTTCTCCAGATCCTCCAAACAAAAACCCAGCCTGGGTAGTATCTTCAGCTAAGGCTTGTGATACCCTGAGCAGAAAACTAAGCCATGTCCTGGCAGAATGCTGACCTACAAAACAGTGTATTAGTAAATGGCTATTAGGTTTGTGGTCATTAGTTATGCAGCAATAAAAAAATCACCCCCTGGCTCCTGCCTCTATATGAGTAAACTCTGCCCACTTTGTCTCTCTGTATGCTCGTCCTTATGCAGGGATATCTGAAGATTTAGACTTCAGTTTGAGATGTTTTATTGTCAGTGTAAATCAATTTACAGTTGATGTCAAAGATAGTCAAGAGTAGTATAACATGATTATTTTAGTAAATTCTTGGAAAAAAATTAACTATAAAATGCCTTTCGACACATCTCAGTTCTTTTGTATCTGTATCTGTACAATCTTATGTTAAGAATGTATCTCTCTCAGGGTGTCTGGGTGGCGACTCAGTTGGTTAAGCGTCTGAATTCAGCTCAGGCCATGATCTCATGGTTCATGGGTTCAAGACCTGTGTCAGGTTCTCCACTATTAGCACCAAGCCCACTTTGGATTCTCTGTCTCCCACTCTTTCTGCCCCTACCCCACTCATGCTTATTTCTTTCTCTCTCAAAGGAAATAAATATTAAAAAAAAAAACTTTTTCAATGTTGGCACCAGTGCTAGTGAAATTCCCACTTTATCTGCTAGTTATCCCAGAAGATCTGTGGTGCCCTTAAGGAGTGGTCTAAATCTTCCTTTGTCTACAGATTTAGGGTTTTCCAGTCTTCTCTCATCTGCTAACATTTGTCCTTTATTAAATAACAAGAAAGTTCTGAAATATAACCAATTCTTCATCATTAGTTAATGAGACATCTTCATTTTGAAACAGTCTGGGCAAATTTTATTTTCAAGTGAATTATAGGAATGGCTTTATCTAATTAATATTCTTGTTATGACATATGCTGATGTTGTTCTTTACATTTTTCCTTTCTATTTTTACTAAGCTTGCAGATTATGTGTAAGCAATTAATATCCACTGAAGTGCAGGAAAGTAACCAATATTTAAGAGTTAATAATTAAGTTCCAATTTCTTATATTTACTGATAAAATTAGGTGAAAATTATTATGAAAGCATAGATTTGTATGAAAATAATATTACTTCAATCTCCCATGACAAATTATGAAGTTGATCATGAGTTATTAGCAAATCAGCTTTCCAGCAGGAAAAATAGCAGTATCATCATTATTAGCAACATTCAGATTGTAATTATTGCAAAAACATAAAGCATCTCAATTAGGAAGATGCCCTGAAGCAAGGTTACTTATAGGCAACATAAATGAAGAAAACAAAATAAACTTAACTGGTTGAACTTCTTTCTTAAGGGACTTGAAATTTTCATGAAGCCCAGTTAAATTCTAAAAGGGAGAAAACAATAAGGATTAATTAAATACTCTCCTATGGTTTACTGTGGTAGAAAGATGAATACAAACATGACACACACAATTATATAAAACTAAACTTCATGATAATTTTACAGCTGAATAGAACCTGAAGGTCTTCTAACTCACCTGTCTCTGTGTCCAGTTGGAGAAATAATTCCATAGTGTTGAACAAGTAAAAAATAATAAATATATGTTGGTAAACTCTGGATAAATATGTGAACATCCTATTGTTTGATGTCTCTCCAGTGGACCTTCAATCACTCCTATTTTAGGGAAATCAAAGCCCTTCTCTGTCCACACTCTCCTTCAGAATCTGTCCACTCCAATGACTTCAAAAGAGATCTCTTTGTCTCTGACAACTAAATCAATATTTTCAGCCCTGACCTCACACAAAACTCCAGATCAATATTTTCTACTATTTCTGCAATGTCTTCAGCCATTTGGTTTTCCCTCTTCTCAAACTCATGATATTTAGAATTGAAGTTTTCAAAACTATATGTTCACATTTTGTGAAACTCGGTGTACCATTGTTAAGTGAATACACACTTCAAGGTCGTTTGTTTGTTTGTTTCTATGTTTGATTTATTTAAAGCAGAAATTTTGGTCAGAAATTCAAGTCTGAAACCCACTTCTGCAGAAGGAAAATCTTTCTCAGCAATATTTTAGGGAAACATAAGGGCTCTTTCCATTTTTTACTATTATACCTCGACGTTTTTTTAAAAAATAGATTTAGAAAGTGATGTCAAAAGGAGCAGTTATGTTAATATATTTTATAATTCCTAAAGCTAACTCTTCTGGTCTTCAAGAACCCTCTCATTCCTTAGATCTGGAGTATGTGTCAATTCCTCTTTGGGACTCCGGAGTTCTCCATATTTTGCTCTATTATAATAGATCTGTGCTCATCACTCAATTAGCACACTTAAGAATACCATCTTTCTAGCTAGCTCTATTGTGCAATCCTCAAGGAATAGGACTTTGAGATATACATATATATATATGTCATTCACTGTGTTAGTGAATTGCACTACATATTAGCATGCAACATAATTGTTGCTTATAAGTATATTATTCAAATAATATTTTGGTTGTGATAATTTTTGAACTGGAAAAACAGTTTTAAATGGCAACATGAGTTTTGCCTGCACCAATTTCTTGTCTGTCATTTTTTCTACTCCTCACCACTTACACAGATGACTGTTTAAACTCTACACCGTTGTCAGAGGTCTGTTCTTTGATTAATTCAATAATGAGTTTTCAAGGCCCATTTTTGAGCAAATTGCTGTGACAGACACCGTGTGGTAAAGAAGATGAATAGGGCATAGTCTCTTCCCTCAAGGGATTTACAGTCTAATTTAGAGGTCACCCAACTACAGCCTGTGGGACAAATTCAGTCCACCACCTATTTTTGTATATTATTTGGTTTCTGTTGTTGTTGAAATTACAGCCATGGTGCTTAAGTCATATATTGTCTGTGGTCCTTTGCACACACCACAATGACAAAGTTGAATAGTTGCTACAAAATTTAAATGGTATGCAAAACCTTATATACTTATTATCTGGCCCTTTGCAGGAAAAGTTTACCAATCTCTGGTTTAGTTGATATTATTGACTGAAATATAAGAACAAGCAGAATGTTAAAACTGAGCTTAACAATGTTATGGAAGGTAAAGTTTAATTAAAACCATAAGAATGAAGAAGGATTCTGTGAGCAACAATTTCTGTGGACTCGCAAAAACAAGTAGGCATTTCAAAAGAAGAGATGAAGAGTGAGCACTGGTTGCTAACATTTTGAAGTGCTATCAAAGATAAAGCACATACCTCCATAAATTGCACACCTCCACAGTAGTGGAGGAAGATTTTCAGGCAATAATAAAAGGAGTTTCATGGCATCTATTAAGATGTATTAAGGGTGTCAGTTCTAGATGTTGTTAATATGATTATACAAATATCTTCTTACAGCCACACCGAGTATATGTGAGATTGTATTTATTATTATTATAAATTAGATCAACCATTAACATCAACATCCACATTTTTATTTATAAAAATAAGAGTTTATATTAGCAAATAAAACTCTATGATTTTTTGGACTTTCTAAATATGAAATTAATGAATTTAAATAAAGTATTTAATACATTTGCATGAAATATCAAAGCATAATTATGGGGGGACAAAAGAAGAAAAAACATAATTGGTGAGATGTCTTGGGTGTGTAGACTTTAATGAGTGTTAATGGTAGGTTCAATGTTAATGATAGGTTCAAGGGTTCAAACATATTTGCTGGAATCATATGCTAAAATTAGTATTCTTACTTTTATTTAATTACCTATTGTCATTATTCTTTTACTTTAGTATCTCTCCTCGATTTTATAATCTTACTTGATATCCTTCAGGTTAAGGTTAAATATTTTAACTCAAATTGTCTCCTAATGTGTTCTCTGATTTTTACATTCTTTTTAATTTTGAGTTCATTAATTTCTGAGTAATTAAAGCAGATATTATATAAATCATATATTATTTAAAGATTATGAATTAATCAATAATTTCATAATATGAAGGCAGCAGTTTAAAAAGGAGAATAGAATGGAATGGCTACTTGTAGTACTGAGAACAAACTGTCTTGATAATATAATTGAAAATGATAATAGAAACTATACAAATCTTGCCATAAGAAAGTTTTAATACATTTTGAAAATGAAAGATATATATATATTTGAAAAAGTATAAGTTTCATGTAAAAGTATTCTAGAATGTTAAAATATTTATAGGATCTTGAGAGAAGGTTAAACATGTGGGTCTCATGTATAAATCATAGTTCTCATGCATTTGGGGTAATCTTGAATATTTACAGTTTTATTGCTCCAATCCAAGCAACTAATATGAAAACAAACCCTGATAAGAATTAAGCTATTATCCTGGCATTGAGCTCATTTAGGTTCATTGGGGACAACAAATAATGCTATCTAATTAATTAGAATGACAGGAAACTGCATGACATATTTCTTACGGCTGGCTGGTTTAACATTCTAAAACCCTCCTGTTGATTAGAACTTGCATGTTTTAAATAGAAAAGGATGTTAGACATCCCATCTGTTGTGAGGCAGAGCTTTAGGAAAAAAAATAAAAAAGGTACACTCAAGTCTCCATAAGTTCATGTCAGCAGAACAAGACAAATGTAACATGTTATCTGATACACAACATAGCAGGCTAACTAATTGTTTCCAAAATTATTTTGTTTGCCATCAAGCTATAATTAAGGAAGATGACTATTTCAAATCTTGGCAGTTTAACCCTACTTGTCATATTGCAGAACACCTAGCTCCAGTTCAGAATTGTTCCTCCTTTTTTGGATGTGTGCACAATCGACACAGTCTGAGGAAATGTATACTTGTATTACCCTCAGCACCTTATGCTAAAATATAGACTATTACTCAGACCTTCATTCCCAATTATTCATATATTCTGAAAGAAACTTGTTAGAAAGCCTACTCTTAAAAATATACAATTCTAGTTCAGAGCTGGAAACACTAATGGAAAAATCATGTACTTTTTGTATATCTCACATATATTTGAAAAGGATATGGATAGAAAACGAATAAATATATTGAAAGCCATCTGAATTAAGCCAAAACTAGATTTATCGTACATTTGTATGGCGTCATATGCAGTCTTATATAAAATATAAATGTATAATTATGCTTTTTGATACATGTTTGGCCTAAAGCAGAAAGAATGAAACCAAAATCCACAATTGCTTACCAAAGCATGATGAGCTGGTGGTCTGGAGGATCATCCATAATGCCTGTAAAACTCTCACACTCATAGACCTACTTACTCATGGGAAAGAACTATAAGCGACCTAAAAGGGAAATTAAAAAAAATACACTTTTATATATTTTTATTTTAATTCTACTGGAAATATTTCTTTTGTTGAAAAATGGAAAGTACAAGCTATTCAACATTAGATTTTTTTTAAATCCATTACTAATTTCCAAGTAAAGTAAGAACTAGGACCACTAGATAGATCAAGGACAGAAACTAAGAAGGAATTTATCTTGGTATAGAATGAAAGGGAAATAATGGCAAGTAATTGTCCCTAGCAAAATTTCAGCTCATCAAGGCAAATCTGCCAAATGCTATACTTATCTAGTGATAAGTAGAGATGAAAATGTGGTATCATTAACCAGGAAATGGAACTAGATTAGAAGGCCAAATGTAAGTCATAGGTGTTTCAAAAAAGGATATATTATATTGACAGCATGAACATAAGAGGCGGCAACAAAATTCAACAAGGGTTATCCAGAAAATAAATTAAAGTACTAGTGGGAAAAATAAGGATATAGATAGATTAAATACAGATATAGATATAGTCATAAATACATATACACATATATGTATATGCAACATGCTATCTGATATACAACATAGCATATACATACATATAAATAATCAAAACACAAGATAGTTATATCATGCATACTACATCAGCAATGAGCGGATTCTTTCTAAACAGAGAATCAAAAGGAAACTGACACTTTGGCGACATTGATTGTCTCCAATTTGAATCTGTATTTTTCTAGTTCTGTTCTCTCTTCCCACTGTTTTTTTTTTTTCTTTTTCCTATCTGATAATTTGTTCCTGCTACACATTTCTTAAATTTGTCCATGGTTTTTGTTGTTATTATTTGTTTGTTTGCATTTCCATCCAGGAAACATCACTTACTTCCAGTATGCACATCGCCAGTCTTTTCAGATAAATTCACACTTCTCCATAATCAGTTCTTTATTCTACACATAAAATGAGATCTTTTAAACAGAATTGAAATTAATCATATCAGACCAACTAGTCTTCCATTTCAAATCTTGCTAATGTCTTGTTTTTTTAGGATATAAACCAAAGTTCATAAGCTAATGTACCTGATCCTTCCTACACTTCTTTGACATCATATGCATATCACATATGCATATTACATCATATATTGTATACATTGAAGAATAAAACAGTAACAAAGAAAGTTCTCGTTCCAGCTCTGTCTTGGAACATAATCCTGAGCAAGTTTCTCGACTTTCTAAGCCTTGATTCTATTATCTCTAAAATGGGAAATTATAATTACTTGGCTTGAGGGATAACTGAGAGGATTAAAGATTATAAATGCAACATGTTGGGTTTTTAATTAAAGTAGTCAATCTCTGTTTAGCACTTTCCAAAAGAGGCTAAGTTTGGGGAGTTTTAATGACTTGATCAAAGTCACATAACTGATAGATGAGAGAGATGAAACTATCTCACACACACATGTTTTCCCTAGAATACCCTAAACCCATCAACAATACAGCTCTTGGGGCACCTGAGTAGCTTAGTGGGTTAAGCATCCAATTTCAGCTCAGGTCATAATCTCACAGTTTGGGAGGTCAAGCCCCACATGTGGCTCTGTGTTGACACTCAGAGCCTGGAAGCTACATTGGATTCTATGTCTCCCTTTCTCTCTCCCCCTCCCCTTCCCACTCTGTCTTTCTCGCTCTCACTCTCTCAAAACAGATAAACATTAAAAACTTAAAAAATACATCTTTCTAGAGATGGGTGAGAGATGAGTAATAATAACTTAGTAAATGACAGATACTAGGATTAGATTACTCTTTCTAGTTTCCTTTTCTTGCTCACTCTTCCTATTTCTATTACCACTAACTCAATAGAACAAGTTTTCATCATGGGCCTTCTGACTATGAAGTTGTTTTTGTTCACTAGTGACTTTTGACCACAAAGCTCAGTACACTCTTTCTTGCTGCCCATATTAGAAATGGATAAGATTTGAGAGAAGATTTGCCTTGGTGGGAATATAGGTTAACCAAATCAGTATCTACTAACCATTTACATGGCCAATCTCTAGCACACACACTCAATCACACTTTATCTTATAAAATTATTTTCTGGAATGCAAACTAAACATACTTTAATCAAATATTAACATCTATATCTTAGGCATTATGGAAAGTGTGTGTATGTGTGTGTGCACGCGATCTACAGATAAAACCTAAAAGGTGACCTTAAATCAGTATGAAAGTGATTGATATATTATGCCCAGTAAAGCTTTTCACAAGTGTTTTAGATTTAAGGAGTTGTAGGAATTCTATTTTGATTTTTTTGGGTTTCACATAGATTCTATTTTAGCTCCAAATGTTTCACAGGATGCTATTTTGGTTTTGAAAAGAAAAGAGCTTTACTTAGCTATTTAAAAAGACATTAATTGAGCAAAGTAGGTGGATGTAAATCTAACCATGGTATCATGCATAGCACAGATCAAGACACTGTGTATGCACAATAGAGGGTCTACGCTTAAAATATGGGCACAGATTTATTTCTAATATGTCTAGGATGAAAAGACATTGTAAAACAATTGCCTAAAAAATCTTTTCTTTCTTTTTTTTTTCTTTTGTGCTACTTACATTGCATTATACTATTCTCTTAAATTATATTCTTAAATTAAAAAATAACACCTTTCATTAATCAACTCTGCCAAGAAAATATAATGTACGTTCAAGACAAATCTCCCCTATTTTTAAGAGCTAAAGCTCCAAGTCTATGAAATTTCATAGGGTAGGCATAATTAGAGCGTATCTAGCTTGGGTGTATTAAAATTCTACCCTTGTCACAGTCTGCAAAAGGTATATCTAGAAATTGCCCAACAACTGAGAACAAAGGTTTTGAATCATCCTGTCTGAACTACTACTATCTCCCACTGAGTTATTCTCAATCTCCATCCCTAGAGTCTGTTCTTAATCTCCTTCTCTTTCTTGTTTTGTGCTTGAGGTGGAGATAGCTATTGGCTGACTCTTATAGACTACATTAACCAGCCAGTTAGATTCTGGTTGGTTGAGACCATTGGACAGGAGAAGAGAAAAGTTTCTGACCATATACCCTTAGCACTGACTCTGTATTTTTAGCTCTATATGCATTTCTTTAGCACACCACCAGGTGACCTCTCCCATAGGAGTCTAGATATCACTAATCTCTGGTAATCCTATTTCATTCCTTTGTTTCGTACCTCAGTCCCAGTTGAAGTAATGTTTCCTCAATCTTGATAACCTTAGGGATAGCTTCATCATCTCTTGTTACTTTATTTTTCCCCTGTTCATGCCTATAGTTTCTAACATTTGAACTATCTGGGGTGAATTCTATTTCCTCCTGGGATGCTGACTTATACATTCAGTATATACAATTGATGAGATCCATTTCTAACCTGCTTTTTGATGTAATTATGCCATAAACTGATAAGAAATTTATAAGAACAAATGTCCTACACAGGATTTCATACCATTTTCCTAGGTAATTTACTGTTCAACATAGTCTAAGTACTGGCACTATACTTGAAGACAATCACTTTTCAGACATATAAATTCAGGTCTTGGGGCACCTGAGTGGCTCTGTCAGTTAAACATCTGGCTCTTGATTTTGACTCAGGCCATGATCTCTCATGGTATGAAATTGAGCTTTGCATCAGGCTCTATGCTGACATCAGAGAGCCTGCTTGGTCTCCCTCCTTTTCTCTGCCTCTCTGTCTCTCTCAAGATTATATATATATATATATATATATATAAACTCAGGTCTTATGAACATTTATCACCATTTTATTCCAAGTAAGATTCTTGTCTTTAAAATGCCACATGTGACTCATGCTTTCTCTAGTTACCTTTTCCTCAAATGGCAATGTGAAATTGTAACCTTCCTGCCATGTTTGTAGTCTATAATTTCCAAAGGTTACTAAGAAGAGTCATATATGTGCTCATGAACAACTTCTCTCCATGTCCAATGGTCTTCTCTCATCTACATTACTCACCTTCAATAATGAGTCTTGAAGACCTAAATAGCATTATGTGTAGGTTAGATCTGTTCTGCCTGATTTTTCATGGCATTCTGTGTAACAGCTTCAACATACTGAAACTCTCAACAGGATGAATACATACACTAGGATCTTCTATTGACCAAAACCAAGCTTCACTGAAGAGACTGACTCTCTCCTTCACTTTGCATGCACTTTCTTACATAACCATTTACGCAATATTGCTCAGATCCCCAATTTCTTACTAAAGTCTTAGTAGATGTATTTCCTTCAGATTGACCATCTCACTCACCTGGAGATTTGATTAAGAATCAAGAAGTTCAGGTGAAGTGCCAAATATATCAGGCATGCACTACTACTGTTGTAAAAATTTTTTTAAAAACTTTCATTTTTTATCCCTTATGTGTGAGAATTTTATACATTTTTCCTGACAAGCCCTCATGGAGATTTTGACTCATACGCAAGTTCAGCAGACATAATTAGAGGTATCTAAACCCAAGAGATCCAGTTGAGATAATTTGACTTCTACAAACTGACGTATAGGGAACCAGATTTATGGATCGGCCTTTGTAGGTATTTTCATTGTGTTGTCTTTCAGCATCAAAAATTCTACTGTGGAATATTCTCAGAACCAGTACTCTCTTCAAGAAACTAAAACTCTGATATCTTAAAAAATAAATAAATAATATTTATGATAGATAATATATATGATATCAAGTGAGCAATGCCTAAATTAACAATGAAGGATAGTTATTTCTTCCACCTTCATCACACAAAGGAACAGTGTTTATTCAGCCACTTTTCATAATTTGTCCTGATATTTGATGATGTTTATGGCCAAGATTTTGACTTGTAGGACTCACCAAATTCAAACTCTTCTTTTAACAAATTATGTTTGCAATCATGTTATTTTATTATATATCTTCCACAGTATACTGTTTGCACATAATAACTATAATGATTAAACTTTGCTTTTTGAGATAATCAATTATTTCCTTAAACATTTTCTAAATACCATATAACAGTTGATACGCAGAATCTTGAAAAATGAAATGGAAGATAACATGACAGATGAAAGAAATTCAAGTCTATTTAATTTAACTTTTTGATTAAAAAATCTGAATGAAATTCTTAAGATTAACAAAAACAGTTTCATGTTAAAAGCTTTTTTTACAGTTATACTACTGGGAGTGAATTCTAGGCATAATCACTAAAGCTGTCTTAGTTCAATGAGTGGTCCACAAATCTCCTGCTCATATCCACACAGGTGGGCAATAACTCACACTAACTGAAGCTAAAATGTGTGGAAGAAGAAGTGGAGTATTTCAAGAAGCAACCTAGGTGACTTCAATACCTTTTAAAGTTCAAGTAATTTCTTTAAGGTAGAAATTATTTTGCATTAGTCTTTGTATTGCCAACACCTCCTGTAGTGAATAGAACAACAACAACAACAAAAATCAAATCAATAAACATTTATTAAATAAATAATGGATGATTGATTTCTTTGGCTGTCATTTTCTCTTCACTGTGTCTTTTATCCTACTTGACATACTCTCTTTATTCTCTAACATTTGGGAGGTAATATCAAGTCTCTTCTCCCTTTGTTCTCATGACCTATATCACTTGATACTTATTCTATCTCTTAGATCACTTTTTAAAAAATTTTATTTACTTTTTTCCCTTCTAAAAAGGAAACAGCATTATTATTTCCACTTTACAGAGAAGATACATGAGTAAAAAATGTTAGAGTTGTTCAGATGTTAAATATTATGTTGCTAAGCATTGATAATGATTCATTATTTTTTATACTTTTGACTCATTTCTAGTACTTAACTAGCACCATTTTAGTCACCTAAAAACTGTATAATAATTATTGGATCTACAAATGAATGTGGGATCTCTGCATTAAGAGACCATTAAAGTCTATATAATCTAATCTCTAAACAGTTAAAATTCTAAATTTATTGTGCATGTGTGGGAACTTTTAAACATTAAAGGTATCTGTGACTATAATTGTCCAGTGCAGAGAATTTCAGAAATTTATCCCTTAGTCCATCAATTCTTGCTTTCTCTAGGTTTGGTTTCTCTGGCTAGCCTTCCATGGACTCAAATTTGGGCATCATTATCAACAAGGTGCCTTTACCCAGTTTTATAGATATCAGAGATTCCAGCAGCACATTTAGCAAAAAAGGAAAATGGCTGATTGATGAAAACCAAGAAAGTCATATGGTAACAAAGATTTTCTCATATGACAGTGAATCCTTATAGCCTTCTAGAATAACTGAGAGAAAAGTAATTTGTGGAACAAAGATTTGGAAGTCTCTTAATAGTAAGTGAAAATAATATTCAGGAAAAGGTGGGTGCTTATTTTGGTAATTATTCCATTTTTCAGTGTCTAAAGAATAATGGTAATAAAACAATTACATATTTTCAAGCCACAAATTTAAACACCACCACAATATTCCTAAGTTTCCTTTTAGAAATGAAAGCATCTCAATTCCAGATTTGAGTCTTTTGTTTGTTTATTTATTCATTCATCATGTAATAAGCATTTTCTGAATACAAACAATGGGTCAAACACTGTGCAAGATTTTTCAATACAAAACTGAATAAAACATAATACTTATTAACACATAACTCATAGTCTAGTGGATGATACAGATATCTAAACATGTAATTATATTGAAATAAGTCTTCAAGGAGTATTATAAAAATTAATTGTGACAACACAAAAGAGGTAACAATAAATTTTCTATTTTATGAGAAAATGAGAAATATGTTCACTACTAAGTCACACAGCCTAATTTTTCTCTCAACGTTCAGTTCACAAATGCCTTTTCAAGATGATGTATCTCAATAAAAGAACATTCATTTTAACATCTGGAAGTGCATCAGTTAAAGTTCAATTTAGCAAATGCAAACTGAATCTTATTCTGAAAAATTATTACTTATTATTTATACAACAATCCACCTATAGAGGTCACCAGGAGTTTGAACTGTCTCTCTGGAGAGAAATGGTTTTCAATAAACTTAAAAAATGAGAATAATTTCCTTGTAGATATTATTCTAAGAGTTTGCAAGAAGAAAGCAGTAATAAATAGGTTTAACTCAAATCAGGGAACCTTGGGGGTGGGGGAAGTTATGTAATAGTAAAAACTTGAAATAAAATGCCAAGAAAAATTAAACTTTGACAAATACCTTAAAAGAGTACATTCTAAGAGTAATTCCTAGGTTTTGTGCAAACAAATATAGAACAAAAAATACAGGGAATGCTTAATTGATCAGTTTTAGATAAACAAAGAAAAGGTTGCACAAGTGGAAGAGGGTTTAACACAACCTAGGTATTGGTCAACAGATGAGTGGCTAATGAAAATTTTATATATATACATATATATATACACACACATATACACACACATATGCACATACATATGTATATATATTCATATACATATATTATATATTATATATTACACACCACAGTTATATGATAGATGATTTATATATATGTACATACCATATATATGCATGCCATATGTGTGTGTGTGTATGTGTGTGTAATATAGAGGCTCAGGACATACCTGTGCTCCTAAATGTCCTATGAGGTTTTCGCATGAGGATTCTTTTGAACTGAAGGCACATGAGACCCTCCATGTTCAAGAGAAGTTTTTGTCTTTCCTTAACAACACAAAAGAATCTAAACTGGAAGTCTTTCTCCGAGTAAGCATTATTAACACAGATAAATGTCATCAGAGTGACCTGATTTAACACCGCCACAATACTTCTAAGTTTTCTTTTAGAAATGTAAGCATCTCAATTCCAGATTCTTAAATGGTAGGACAAACATTTACTGAACATCCACTCTTCTTATAGCTTGATGAACTGCCTTCATTCTCTCTGAACCCAAACTCCTACCACTCTATCCTTAATTCAGAATGACGTATATACCTCTTTTTGCCTCTCTGTGTATTTTCCATATCTATGTGGATTCCCTGTATGTACGCCTACTAAATTTTATTTTCTCCTGTTAATGTTTCATGTCAATTTGTTTCTTAGTACAGCTAGAAGGACCTCTGAGAGGACCAAAATTCTTTCTCCCTGACAATATATACACTCAATATACAATATACACTGGAATATTGTTCAGCCATGAGAAAGAAGGAAATTTTGTCATTTGAGACAACATGGATGAACCTCAAGGGCATTATGCTAAGTGAAGTAAGTCATACAGAGACACACAAATACTGTATGATATGGATGTTACTTATATGTAAAATCTAAAAAGCTGAACTCAGAGAAACAGAGGGTTCAATTATGGTTTCTAGGGCCTGGGGGTGAGGGATATGGAGAGAGACTTTGGTCAAAGAATACAAACTTTCAGTTAGAATATGAATAAATTCTGAAAATCTAATGAACAGCATAATCAACAACATTGTATTATATACTTTAAATTTGATAAGAGACTAGATATTAAATGTTCTCACTACAAAATAAAATGATAATTACATGCCAGGATGAAGGTGTTAGCTAATACTATGGTGGTAATCATATCACAATATATAAATGTATCAAATAAACACATTATACACCTTAAAATTACACGTTATACGTCAATTATGTCTCAACTAAAAAAATTTTTTTAAACCCTGCAAAATCTGGATGGGCTTGGATTGCAAAGAATGTTGAGGAATTTTCAATTTGTTTAGTGCTTAAATAGGGGTCATTAAAAGTTTTAATAAAACAAGTGAAATTTTTTCTGATTTGGAGTGCATTGAGACAATGTATAGAGTAGCTCAGAGAGGAGTAAAAGTAGAGAATATGGTTTAAATGCAGACAGTCAAAGACACAAGCAAACGAACAACAAATTAACTTGAGAAATAGCTAATGAAAAGAATAGAGCACAGAAATAACCCTCAAACAGAATAAGATCACATAAAAAGAAGGAAAATAAACAGAACTGAAGAATGCATGACAATGTCCATATTCCTAAGATTATACCTAAACTTTTCTATTAAAGCTATCATCACCAGCGATGCCAACTAATAACATTAGACCAATAAAACAGTTGTGATCTACATTATATTTATATTTTTGAGCAAAATCAAATTAATCCCATTGAGTCAAACATTCCAAACTGTTAGAGCACAGAGAGAGCTGGAATGTGCATTCTATTGTCACTACATTTTTTTTTTATTGTTTATTGTTTTTGAGAGAGGGGGGAAACAGAGCATGAGCAGGGGAGGGGCAGAGAGAGAGACACAGAATCCAAAGCAGGTTCCAGGCTCTGGGCTGTCAGCACAGAGCCCAATGCGGGTCTCAAAGGAGAACATGACCTGAGCCAAAGTCGATGCTTAATCCACTAAGCCACCTAGGCATCCCAGTTTTCACTATGTTTAAAAAAGCAGACATCATAAAGAATATTTAGTGGGTTCACCTAAAAAGAAATCTGCTGTTCTGTCTTCTGAAAAATATGAAAATAGTATGAGATGATTTCACAGTATTTAGCTTATGTCTTTTTGGATACCAACAACTGGTTGTTTCCATTAAACAATACAGTGCCCTGAAATTCCTACGACTGTCTTTGGAATTGCTAACTCCACTACATGGTCAGATGCCATTTATCCTCAGGCTTACTATTATTATATTCATAGAAAGGAAATATTTCTCTGTCGTCATACCTTTATCAACTGTGCAAAAACTAAATATAAACCAAGAGGGATTGGATCTCAAGGAAATTGGTACAAAATCAATTTCAATACCTAAAACAGTTCCGGGCTTTCAGTAAATATGTATTAGATGAAGTAATACATTTCTACTACCTATTTACTTCTAATTACCTGCCACAGTTGGAATTTGAATGTTTAAAATGACTACCAAGGATGTTTCTATAAGTTCTTTTTTTTAATAAGTTCTTTATAACACAGTTTATTTATCACCAATAGCAAGGAAACAACAATGACCTTGTGGGTCACTGCAAGAAAAATGGAATTCAAGAAGTTCAAAAATATAATGACTGTGTTCTGCCTTTCACATTCAATAATGCTAATGATTCTTTCTTCGTGCACTAGCCGAAAACAATTTACACCAATAAAGTAATTACTGACCCAATGTCACCAATCACAACAATAAACATATATTTTAAATTAATTGCAATGTAAAAACTATAAAGCTATATTGAAAATATATGATCATGTATATAGTTGTAAGAAAGATACTGTCAAAAATAACATCAAATACTACATAGGAAACACTTTCATGGAAATAAGAAAAATGTGCTCACGGTGTCTTATTTATCAGTTTGATCAATTTCTCTTTCCCTTCCTCTCCCAGTTTCTAAAGAAAATGTGTTGATTTTTAATATATGTTTTTGTTTATTGTTTCATTTTTCTTTTTCCCCACTGTATTGCTGTTAGAGCAGAAAGAAACTTTTTGCTAAGATATATCCTCTTGATTATTTTATTATTCATATGCAGAAACCTTGATTTTAGTCCTTCATGAAACTAGAGAATGTTTATAGAAATGCCATCAACACTTTGATATGGAAATAGGATAGAACACTGCTAGAAACTTGGAACAAAAAGAGAGAATTACAATCAGTGTGCCAGTATAAAACATAGTGTATTGTTGATGGGAGACTGAATATACAAATGGACCATAGCCAGACCACATATAAAAAGAGAACTTGGACCCACAACCTACATCAAGCTGCTGAAGAAACCAACACTTTATCTATAATAAACAACCCAGGAGACCAGTTTGATGGAAATCAGATTTGCAAGAAGACAGATTGCTATCTCTAGTGATGATCCAGGATTTTGAACAATAACTCTATAACAGTTGTCTCAAAATGGCCAGAATTTGATTGATAACCAAAAGCTTCCTGACATTTGTCCCTACTTCCAACTTAGGACCAAGCGGAGAAGCCAAATATGTTCTCCTAACCAATTATGTAAGATGCTCTGCTTCTAGTTAGCCTACCAATAGATTCCACATACCAATTCTCCATCAAGGGCATACTTGAAAGTGCCCCTTCTTTCTATTATAAAATTTCCTCATTCCTCAATCTTCCTTTAAGTCTTGACCAAAATGCAAGTGGTGGTGGCTGACACCTTTGCTTATAACAAATTCAGAATAAATGGTTTTGGCTTTCCTTGGTTGGTCAGTCTTTATATTTTTCCCCATTGAAGATATTAAAGAAGGCACCTAATTCAGTGATTAACACAGAAAGGCAAGAAATGCATTATAATTGATACAATGTATAGGTCAGAACACTCTTCCATCCTTATTTTTGATCCCTTGCAATCAATTTTAGACAATCTATTTATGGAGCTGATATCTGCATGGTTTATTTGTTAATTTTTTTTCTTTGTCTTATTTACTCAAATTTCTGTGTGTCAGCATCACTGTACGGGCTTAGCTCTCAGGTTTTGACTTAAGTTTTTCAGGAAGAGGTCAAGGTCACAGCCATGTGAAGAAAGGAATGGAGAAGGAGGATTTAATTTCAAGAGGACTCATTCACAGGGCTGTTTTTAGGAGGCCTTGGATTCTCATTGGCTCTTGGAACAATGCCTCAGTTCCTCATCATGTGGACTTCTCCAAAGGGTTGCTTGAATTCTCTCAATAAGACAGCTGACTTTCCTCCTGGTGAATGAAGATAAAGAGAGATGCAATAGGAAGCCATAGTGTTTTTTTCTGAGATCTGACCTCTAAAGTCACACCAGTCACTTCTGCCTTTCTCTAGTTGTTAAAAGTGAATTACTAAGTCTAGCCCATACTAAAAGGGGACTTAAGCTCCACTTTTTGCAGGGCATGTCAAAGATTTTGTGAATATCTTATAAACTACAACAACATGTTTTATCTGATTATTAACTCAGTCTCTCCTAAGACTCCATGAAACAGGCATTACTAGTCCATTTCACAGATGACAAAGGTGAAGTTCAAAGAGACAAAGCTATTTGTTCTCACAGCTGGGATTTGGACTTGGTAAATCTGGACTTTTAACTTCTTTGCTTTCTGTCTACATCATACTTATGTCACTTGACAAATAACTTTTCAGTTCTGAAAACATCTCCTAAGGTCATATCACCTGTAATTCTTGATCCCCCTTGTCTCTCTTTTCTAGTTTTTACTCCTTTTTGCCAGAGTAGCACCCTTGCCCTTCTGAGCTCCCATCTCCTTGATTACAGGGGAAAACTACTGTGTCCAAGAACACAATCTTCTTTTCTACTCTGATTGTATTTCAATTTCTTGCTTATTGAAGAAAAAGTGAGCCCTCTGAGAAGGATTTAGAGGTCCCAGATACTGAAGAGACCATTGACTAAAGAACATTATAGAAGAGGAAGGAACACTTGTAATTCAAAATAAGAACAACGTTCATTTGTAAGATATGGTGATAAAAGGAAATGCCTAGTGCTTTTCTTTCCCCCTATTTTGACTGTGATGGTTCTTTTTGAAATACCCCACAACAAATATTCTCATTTTGTTGTGATGGCTCTGTTTTGTGAGTGCCCTAAGTATCCATTTGATCTGAGTCTTAAATAATCTCAGCACTGAAAAGAGGTTTATGCCTCACAAGTACACAGGTCTAGAGTTCTCTGATCCTCATTTTTAGGACCCACACCAGCAATGTGTACTATATCAATGATATTGTGGGTTAATTAGGCAATTACTGATAATACTTCCTCAAGAGGGGGAATATGTTTTATCTAAAAAGCTGGTGTAAAAAAGTTGAGAACAAAATGGGTATTAATTGTATTCAATGTAGAAATCCTCCTATAATTAGGAAGAGTATTTTAGTCTGTGCAGAGATCCAATATTTTAACATTGTTAGATTTAGCTAGCATAATTCTTTTCTTTCTAAAATATTTCTGAAATACTTTGGTATAAGTTATTTAAGAATGTCAAGAAAACAACTAAAGAAGCTGATCTGACAAACTGGCAAATCACTGTTGGGAATCAATCCTATAGATTTATGTAAATCTTAGGATCAAATACACATTATTGGAAAAAAGTTTTAAATGGTACTGATTTTACTATACTTTCTGTCCCCAGTACTAAAATGTGCATACATCTTTCAAAAATAGCTGTACTAGGACAAACACATAATTTAAATATTCCTTTATCTTTTTAATTGCTCATCAGTTTTAACAGTTTGCCTATGACTTCATGATGCCTGTCTAATAGCAAGATTTCTCTTCCATATTGTGATTTTCACAAAACCTTTAGGTAGACTTGGTAAGACTTCTTTTTAAATTTTTTAAATCTTTATTTTTAAGAGAGAGAGAGAGACAGTGTGAGTGAAGGAGGGCCTGGGGAAGGGGAGAAAGAGACACACACACAGAATCTGAAGTAGGATCCAGGCTCTGAGGTGTCAGCACAGAGCCCAACATGGGTCTTAAATCCATGAACCATGAGATCGTGACCTGAGCCAAAGTCGGACAACAAACTAACTGAGCCACCCAAGGCACCGAAATTGGTAAGACTTATTTTTTAAGAACATCAGACATGTTGACGGATCAGTCACTATCACAGTCTTACAATTGTGACCATTTTTTCCTAGTTTAGTTGTGTTTATGCCTCCTTTTCTAGTGCATGAAGTAAATTAACAATGTGGATGATCTCTTAGTAAAGGTTGAACCAAGCCCCAAGGAAGCTCATGTTAATGTTAATTAAAAACAACATGCAGAGCCCAGTCTGGACTGCATGAGCAAAACCAGTTTATACAGGAGAAACTGGATGGGATTCTCTTCTTTCTTCTAATACACAATTCATGTGTAACATGGGGAGATAAACACTTTTTAACCTTATGTTAAATCAGTTATTCAGAGTCTCTGTCATCTAGAAAACCTCACCTGTTTAAATTTGCACCAGCCATTCGAGTAAGGATGGCACAGCCTGGAGTTCAATGTGATGGGATTATCTATTTGAATGTCTGAACTCTGTGGTCCTGAGAGCTTATTACTAACGATGACTTGACTTTAACTGAATTAAGGAAAGGCCAGAGGGAGATTGGATCAAGAACGCAGGCCACATATGTCTATCCTCCTACTTTAACTCCTAAGTGGCAGAGAATAATTTTTCTTTGGAAGAAAAAGTATGTCAAGAACAGTGCCAGAAAATCAGAACTATTACCACCATTGGGCCAACATGTTTGGAGAAATTCTTAGAAGACAGAAAGCAGATAGGACCAGATAAACAGAGTGGAGAATCCATGGAATATTAGCAGGAGACCAGCAGTGTGGGCCTGCTGGGAAGAAGGGAGTTGTCACAGGGAGGTTGGGGCAATTGACAGACTGATGAATAGAGAACTGCCCCAGCCTTTGATGAGTTTCCAGCCACAGGCTCTCCACTCTCTCTGAATTCATGGATTAATGTACTGGGCCACACCTGTCCACTTGACTAGGCAGTCATTTGGTTGTGGGTGCTGGGGTTCAAGATGCATAAGGAGGTGGTGGATGACCATCAAGCTCAGGGAAGTAGAAACATCACAAAAGAAAATAAATTATAGCATCCCCATAACACTAGGGACAATCCTTATAATCAGGTTTTAATTTACACACCTTTTAAATGTTTAGCTATCCTACAAAGGGAATTTTGTGAGTTAAGAATGTTCTAGCACCTGGAGCCCAAGCTGGACTATCCTAATCCCAGCCTCCTTTCCTCCCTTCCCAGCCCCTAGGTCTCATTCCCCAGTCAGGGTCTACCACTTCCTTAAATATGTGCCTTCCCGAACCAGATCTTGTTAAGTCGACTGGACATGAACAGACTGTAGGATCTGGTCTCTGGAAGATGAATCCTCACTTTTCCCGCTCATGAATCTTAAATTGCTTTCTAGTTCAAGAAGGTAGACCTTGCAAGAGAGGTTAAAACCATAAGCCTAACCACGGCCCGGGCCATCGAAGGGCTAAGGAGAGCACAAGGCCAGAGGTGACTAGGCTACAGTTTGAAGAAGTTTGGTTCGGGTCCCAGGTCCTTAAGTCTTCAACTGTCTGATGCTTTTTCATACTCCCTGGCAGTGCCTTGCAAATTTTATGTTATGACTTGGATCACCCAGTGTTCAGTATAGATTCTTTATGTCCATGCAGAGGCCCTGCTCAATCTGGTACCTGACTGAGCTGCTCAGGTATCTTGAGGGGCTGAATTGAAAGGAAGTGAGCCCTACGAAATGACAGCAGCCATTTCTGGACCTTTCAATGTAGTGGGCTCCTCCCCCTCCCCATCTTCTGACTCCACTGCTACCTGAGAACACATAGACACTGCTTTTTACTTGTGTGAATGCCTCTGTCGCTGTTTTGCGTCCATACTATGCATTAGCAGTTTTGTTTCCCTTGTAAATTCATCTTTTATTTCCTATTCTTTTATCTCATCTTTACAAATTTAAGAATCAGTGTATTTAGCATATGGATGATATCTAAAAACAGTATTAGCAGCATCAACATTTCTTTACTTTTTAAGAGTTTTCTATTTTTTTTTTAAGTTTATTCATTTATTTTGAGAAAAAGAGAGACAGAGAGAGAGACAGAGAGATTCCCAAGCAGTCTGTCAACAAAGCCGTATGCTGGGCTGGAAATCACAAATCATGAGATCATGACCTGAGTAGAATCAAGAGTCAGATGCTTAACTGACTGAGCCACCCAGACACCTCACAGCAACATTTCTTTAAATAAAACTGTGTGTGATTTTCAACTCTAGGAAGTACTTCCAAGCCCACCACACAGTCTCTCCACTCATTCCTACCACCCAACTGCTCTGGGCCACTTCATGGAGTCCTCACATTCCCAGGTGCTGAGGGAGACATGCTCTGACCCTATAATACCACCACACCAGCTGTGTTTTTCCAGGAAAGATGACCCAGTGAAGTTCACTGATGGAACACTGGTCCTTTGTTAGAGGTAAAAAAAAAGAGTTAAAGCTTGTCATGGTGAATGCCATTCATTTAAGTGAATATTTTATATTTAAAAAGTTCCAGTAGGCACTACTGGAACCTAAGGTCATAACTACACTTAATTATTCTTTTCATATTTAATTAATTCACTGAACATGTGTGTTCAGGTGCCTACTCTTATCAGGCACTGTTCTACGTGTGGGGCAATGAAGAAAAGCTACATTTTTCTGCTGTCAAGGCACTTGCGTCTATTATATTGTGCTTGCAAGGGACTGACAGTGAGCATCAAGTTTATAAGTGAACCTTGCTTTGACCATGTCCTTCAAGAAATAAATGGAAATAGAGCTCCCCCCACCTCCACATACATAAAGTGTTTAGCTAAGGCTTAACATTTATATCCTCAGAAATAATGACAGTGAGTTACTTTCCATACATTTTTACAGGGTAGGATGATGTATGCCCTTACACCTGAGCCTGGCACGGAGAACAGAAGTCATTAGCATTAGGACATAAGCTGGTTAGCAAAGTAAGGCTCAACCAGAGAACGCCAAGGAACAAACCATAATATATTCCAACTCTAAAACCAACGGAACCTGCCCGTAATTCTTGACTGCAGCCTAATGAAAGATCATACTTGAGGATCTTTGCTCTGCTCCTGTCAGGGGCACCCTGGTTGGGCGAAGTTTGGACTCTTTAATCAGTTCAAGACACATGTGTGTGTGTGTTGTGTTTGGTTCTAGTAAATACTTTTTGATTCATTTTAGCTCAGAAATATCATGCCCCTTGAATTCTGAAGGCACGTGCAGTTACAATTTTATTTTCTTGAATTTTAAAGCAGAATTGAAATGATTCTTTATATAATTTCAAGTCTTGAAAACATATCTTTGGTGTTTCAATAACCTCTTAGATTTTTTTTTTCTGAAGACTGATAATAGGAAAAAAGTATTTCTTGCTAATTTTAGCAAGAAATCTTTTCATCTTACAGTAGGAATATATGGGATCAAAGGAACTAGGCAAAGACTCGGTTAGAATCTTTCTATTTCTGAATGTGTGCATGTGTTTCTTCCATCTGACTCTGTCTTATGCTCAACTCTGCAGTGACACACTTGCCGTTATTATTCTGTTCCCTCACTAGCTGGTAAAATGCAGAATCATGGATTTCTCTTTGACTCTCTGCACAGCACCCTGCTGTTATTAGGTTAAACTTCACCTAAACTAAAGCAGATAAAATCCCCAAATCCCAAGGATGAGGGGATTTCCAGGGTGCTCCTCTTGGTTTATTGGAGCACGTGTGGTACAGAGACAAGTCAGAGGGGCTCTAGGAATTCATATGGGAATGATGCATTTAAAGTACTTGCTTCCAGGAGCACCTGGGTGATTCAGTTGGTTAAGCGTCTGACTTTGGTTCAGATCATGATCTCATGGTTTGTGAGTTTGAGCCCTGCGTTGGGCTCTGTGCTGTCAATGCAGAACCAACATAGGAAACTGTCTCCCTCTCTCTGCCCCTCCCCCACTAGTGCACATGCATGTGCTCTCTCCCTCCCTCTCTCTCTCTCTCAGAACTAAAGACTTTTAAAAAATAAAATAAAGTACTTGCTTCTAGAGGAGCACTCTTCCCACTAAATTATATTTTATATAACAAGCCTTACATTCTCAGAAGAAGCCTGGCCAGCGGTAAGGTTGACAAAACAACAAAGCATGATTAATAGGGAATTATCAGTTTACCGTCTTACATTCCTCGGCGAACTTAAGGCGCACACTGCGAATTTGTATTGAAGGCACCTTGGAGAATATTTCAGTCGGAATGCTTTAACCTCGGGATCAGGTCTGAAGGAGTATCAGATATAAGGTGACATAAGCAACAATAACTATCCCACACAGGCCCAGTTTGAAAGCTCCATAGAATCATAAAGAAAAGCACGGCTGGTGTGGCGGTATTATAAAATCACAAAGAAAAATATCCATCTTCTTGACTCCTTGCCCCACTCACTCTCCAGCCTTCCTCATCTCCTGATATAAAGTTTAAGCGCATAGCTCCCACCTCCTCCGTTTTCCCTTGGTGTTGTCTGAACATTTGAAGAAACTTGTCTGCCTGTCTCATCTATTTCAAAATATGCAGCTACCAAATTAAAGCCATCCCTTCTCCATTCCTTCATTAAGTCCTATTTCTTCGGCACAGCTGGATCTCATGCAGACCTTTGAGAAAAGAAGTATTAACAAACGACTGGTGTTAAAGTTTTCACAGAGGAAAAAAAAACAGCCTTAACAATTCCATCCTTTTTTTTTTTAATTCTGTATTTCTAAAGATGTAGAAAACAAGGTCCTTGCTTTTAGGGGGATTAAGTACCTCGTTTTATCGTTGTTGTTATTTTGTTTTGTTTTGTTTTTAATATGGTGCTAGTTTGTGTGCATCTTAAGTAGGGGAATTGCAGAAAATACTACGAGACCAAAGAAACTGAATTTCAGGGAAGAACACCTTCCAATCATTAGTAAAATCACACTTCAGGAGTGCCTGGGTGGCTCCGTCATTAAGAGTCTGACTTAGGTTCAGGTCATGATCTCACTGTTTGAAGGTTCGAGCCCCATGTAGGGCTCTGTGCTGACAGCTCAGAGACTCACAGAGCCTTAGTGTCTGCTTCTGATTCTCTGTCTCTGCCTCTCTCTGCCCCTCCCCCACTCACACTCTGTCTCTCTCAAAAATGAATAGATGTTAAAAAAAACCTTTTTTTTTAAAGTATAAACTTTGGGGAAAAAATCACACTTCAGAAGAAGCAGTATTGGTCCTGGAAAGGGTAGCATGAAAGGGCATAACCCACGTTCTCCTAGGGGAGAGGAAATCACTTCCATGTGCTTATTCCTAATGAGAAATGTGTTTTCTTGTAAGGAGTTTTAAGCCTTATTACATATTTTTATTTTGTATATTTATAGAGAACTTTACATTAAAAAACTCAATAGGAGGGGCACCTAGGTGGCTCAGGAGATTGATTTCAGCCAAGGTGATGTTCTCACAGTCCTGAGATCAAGCCCCACATCTGGCTCTATGCTGGGGATGGAGCTTGCTTAAGATTCTCTCTCTCCCTCTTCCTCCACCCCTTCCTCCCTCTCAAAAATTCTTTTTAATGTTTTGCTTATTTTTGAGAGAAAGAGAGAGACAGTATGAGCAGGGGAGAGTCAGAGAGAGAGGGAAACAGAGTTCCAAGACAGGCTCCAGGCTCTGAACTGTCAGCACAGAGCCCATCGCAGGGCTTGAACCCATGAATCATGACCTGAGCTGAAAGTCAGACGCTCAACTGACTGAGCCACACAGGGGCCCCGACTCCCTCCCTCTCAAAAATCAAAACCAAAATAAAATAAAAGCTCAGTACTGGCCATTATAAGGAAAACGCAGATAAGTACAACTTAAATGCAAAGTTAAAAACAAAACGAGTAGACAATTCCAGGAACGATCTCCTGTGGCTTTTCCAACCCTACCTGATGGGGAAAGTGACAGCTAGGACCTGAGGGTTCGTACCACGGAATCCCTTCTGTCCTCCTGTCCAGCAGATCAGGCTGATTTAGGTAGATGTCGCTCTCCAGCACAACTGCCTTGTGCCTGGGGATTCCTGGCCTGCTCTGGGAGGCAGAGCTATACTCCTCATTCTAGTCAAGACCCAGGGCTCTCTCCTTTCTGTAGGCTTGATGACTCTCTGGTGCTTGATGGCTCCTCGGTGCTCTAGACATGCTCCCATCAAACATTTTTTTTATCTCAAATCAACAAGAGTGGTTTGGCTATGACGAGTTAGGAAAGAAATATTAGGTATTGACCCCTGGGTCCTAAAGTAGGAACTAAATTGAATTCTGTTCTTCAACAAAGATTGGGCTCTCTAATTTGTAGTATAACATTTCACAGAACAATGCCAAGTGCTCAAACTTGACACAAGAGGGAACTAGAGAGTAAGAGGGAGACAGGGTGAGAGAGATAATTATCGAGAGTCATAAAAATAGAATTTTTGCCTCCATGTTTAAGAACACCAAAAAATTGGGACACCCGGATGGCTCAGCTGGTTTAGCATATGACTCTCGGTTATGATCTCACAGTTTCGTGAGTTTGAGGCCCGCTTCGGGCTCTGTACTGACAGTGTGAAGCCTGCTTGGGATTCTTTCTCCCTTCCTTTCTGCCCCTCCTCTGCATTCTCTAAATAAATAAACAAATAAATGAACAAAATTTTAAATAATAAAGAAGAAATGTTAATTTTTTAATTACTAATGCAATGACCCACCTGAATAGACTTACCTGATACTCTCTCTATGATTCTGTTTGCTTCTGAGGTAACTGACTCACTGGAGCTGCATGCATTCTGCCAACCCACTTGCACAAGGAAGGAAGGGAAGAGATGGCAAATTAAGGGAGGCTACCATATTATACGTATTGGTACAAGTTCATACAAACTGTTTTGGGAAACATTTTGCAAGACTCCATTACAAAGGCTCACTTATATATGGCCAGATATGTCCTGAATTATGTAGAAGCCATCTGTACTTCAGTTACTCTACCTAATTATATATTGTGAGACTTACCGTTGACCCACATGCTGATACGCTGTCATGTGTAATTTACGATTTTTATAAATATGTTCCTGCATCCCATGAAATTACTATCTTTACCAAAATTTATGAGGAAGATTCAAGGGCTGAGAGAGAAAAGCTGTCTTCGCTATGTCTGGTTTTGTGGGCCCAGACAAAGAAGGCCTCTGCTTGTGTGAATCATCATGATTTTGAGAAATTGCCTGCAGTCTCCTGACATTTCTTCTGCCTAATTTTAATACCAATTGCTTACCTATTTCAAAAATGAAGCAGCAAGCAGGAATGCTAATCCCGAACTCTCTATCTTCTTCCATAATAGATTCAGCATTTTTGAGAAAATAATACCTTTATTTCAGTGAGCGAAAAGGCCTTTACAGACCTTTCATTAAATCACAAAACAACCAGTGACAGATCCACAGGGTATTATTACTATCTTCCATCTCCAGGAGGAAAAATGAAGGATGGATGGAGTTCGTTTCTCAGGATTACGTAGCTGACGACTGCCATCACGCTGGCCCTGCAGCCTCTGCTGTCCAGTCTTTCCGGCCCCACCCTCTGCCTTGTCCTACTGGAAGCATCCGTGTTGTTTATATGTTGCTGGCCAAGTATGTACTCATCAAATGCTTCGTGCGTTACAAGTGATCATTATTACATTAACTTAATTGTTTCAGTGGAAGTATAATTGACACACAATGTTACCTTAGTTTCAGGCGTACGGCATAGTGATTCCACAACTCTCCAGACTATGCTGGACTCACCACAACTGTCTGTTCCAGTGACGATTTCTTGCCCAGTCTCTTAACGATAAATTAAGCCAATCAGATTGTAATGCGAAACAGGAACAGAAAGGCATTTGCATAAAGAATATGTTGCTACTGACATGTAAAATGAGAGTACGCTAGAGCAAAAGAAGATCAAGTGACTTGTACAACAGAGTGCTTAGGGGTTTCTTGGTATGTGGCCTTCCTTCAGTTTTATTGTTCAATTCTTCAGTTGATTTACGATCTACCATAATTTCCTTCATTTTTCCTAACAAGACATATGACCAAAAGAAAGTTTTAATTCGGTATGGTTTCTCGCTCTCTTTTTATAAAGTCTATTTACTGACATCTCAAGTAAAACTTGAAGAGATCTTCTGATCAAATAATTACTAATATTGACAAATGATATTTAGTCCATCAACATCAAACTTTATTGATTGCTTGCTTCTCAGTGTTCTAACATAGTTTAGCTTTCTTCCTCTAACTCATGTAAATATGCTTTTATCTATGGAAATAGTCACTCAAAACCACATGTTTTGGAGTGCCTGGGTGGCTCAGTCTGTTAAGCATCTGACTCTCCATTTCTGCTTAGGTCATGATCTCATGGTTTTGTAAGTTCCAGCGCTGCGTCTGTCTCTGTGCTGACAGTGTAGAGCCTGTTTGGGATTTTCTCCCTCTTTCCCCCTCTCTCTAGGCTTTCCCTACTCACACTGCTTGAGTTTCTCTCAAAATAAATAAATAAACTTAAAAATGTTTATAAACCCACGTTTTACACGTCCATTTTGCTTGAGCTCATTTTTCTATTTATTGATTTGTCAGAAGCATCAAATAAAAAAATAGCTAAACATCTTGTACATACTGATGTTAAGTACATTACAATTTTGATAAAAAAATTAACCCTAACAATGTGCCACTGTCAATAGTTTATTAATTCATTTCCTAGAAGTAAAAAAAAAAAAGTAGGTTAATGTAAATATATTTTTCTTAAAATACTTAGACAAAGCATAGAGTAAGACAAAACAACCAATGATAAACTAAGTAGTCTTGATTTGGTATCTGTGGCCATGATTAGGTCCCTTTACTGTTGCTTTTTGTGGGTACAATTTTCTGTAAAACAATGGATGGGAGAAATTAAAAAGACCGAGGGCAGGGGAATTGTGAGGAGAACTAGATCGAATTATTCTGGCCATATAATCCTCAGAAAATTCTTGAAAGACAACAAAGACATATATGAGTCAAACTTTTGCACTTAATGTAGTGACAGAACTGGGGCGTCCGGGTGGCTCCATCGGTTAAGCTTTTGACTTCAGCTCAGGTCATGATCTTGTGGCCGATGGGTTCGGGCCCCGTGTCGGGCTCTGTGCTGACAGCTCAGAGCCTGAAACCTGCTTTGGATTCTGTGTCTCCCGCTCTTTCTGCCCCTCTCTCATTCATGCTCTGTTTCTCTGTCTCAAAAATAAATAAACTTCAAAGAAATTAAAAATATATATAGTGACAGAACATAATTTTTTAAAGTTTATTTTGAGATAGAAAGAGCACATGCACGTGTAGGGGAGGGAAAGAGAGAGGAGAGGGGGAGCCTGGGAGAGCATCAGTTTGATAAATATTTTATAGTAGATATTATGATCATACATTCTTATTGTTGTTTTCAAGGGCAGTTATGAAGAAGTGTTGAGGAAAATAATATATTGAATTGGAAGAATATGCAATTTGAAAAAAGCATAATGCAATTCCAAACCACCAAAAGTGATTAATCAGAAAATATGTAATTGATATTATATATATGCCAAAAAAAACCCAAACAGATACAGACATACACACGTAAAGAACACATATATGACATAAATAACATAGATGGGCATCTGCAAGGGGGTATGATCATGAATATTTTTAAAGATGTTTTCACATTGCCATTATTTTTTTATTCTATTTGGATTAGAGGGGATAAAATTAGTGGATTTAATAAAATTAATGTTGTTGTAATGCAGATACAGAGAGGGTTTTGATGTAGTCTAAGAAATCAGTCAGAGGGGGCTCAGTGGAAGCCCTGTGGCTTTCTAATCCGCATTCTCAACTTTCTTACTTGGAAAAGGGAGATAATGCCATGTCATAAGGTTATTGTAAGGAGGAAATGAAATATGTGCAGATTGGGCACAGAGCAACTTAAGCTGTGTTTATTATCATTACCAATCATGTGAAAAATTATCCTATTGTATCCACATTGGTGGTTGTAGAAGGGTGATTCAAACTTTAGTATAGAAGAGGAGGGACAAGTGCTCCAGAAAGGGCTAACACACATACCACCCGTAACTAACCATACCGACCATCTTTAACTTACCATACATGATATCCATTGTGAACCATGCGTAATATCCATAACTATCGATACATAATATCCATAACTAACTATACATAACATCCAATTCTCCCTTAAGTTTAACATCTGGTTTTAAGGAGACTAACTCAAAATAATGCATAGCATGTTGATCTAAGAGTCAGTGAGAAGTATCTCCTTAGAAACTTTGACTGAAATATAATAAAGTTGCACATATTTAAAAAGCAACTGCATTGATGTTTGAACTGTCACAAAGGCTTATGTTTTCTAAGAATATCTGTGATTCTCCTATTTATTAAAAGGAAACACGATTGCTTTTCACAATAAAATATTCATATGACAATGAATTCATTGTCATAATTAGTGGAAAAAACATAAAATATTCATTTTGTTTTCATTGTCATTTTTAAAGGAAAAAGAAACATTATAAGGGGGAGAATACTTGATTAATATTTAAACAATAAAATATATTCTTTTTCTTAAAGTCAACTTACATTAAAGAACTGTAATAAATGTTTTTTTTTACTTTAGTAATTTTTAAAAATATTTTAATAAAATATTATAGCTTCCTTTTGGTAATTTTGTCTTTCTGTATCTTCTTACTTGAGTGTACATCATTTGTCATTCAGAGAGTTACTGGATGCTACAATTCAGAAAAAGAGAGAGAGAGGAAGAGACAAAGAAAATTCTTACTTCCCAATGATTGTGAATATGAGCTTGACTTGCTAGAACTTGTAGTTTCCAATATATAGTTATATGGGTCAGGCTACACACTGACTTGTGAACTCATTGTACCCATGGGATCCATAAACAGAGAAGAAACATTAGATTATTTGGGCAGATATTGACAGATGTTTCTCTTAAATAATATTGCTAGTATACCATCCAAGTACAACAAAAAAGAAGCAAGTTTGCCTTTTTTCACTTTTTAATAGTAAGTTTCATCTCTAGGACACCTGGGTGGCTCAGTTGTTAAGCATCTGACTTCAGCTCTGGTCAGGATCTTACTGTTTCTGAGTTCCAGCTCCACTCTGGGCTGACAGCTCAGAGCCTGGAGCTGGTTTAAGATTCTGTGTCTCCCTCTCTCTCTACCTATCCCCCACTCATGCTCTGTCTCCCTCAAAAATAAATAAGCACTAAAAAATAGTAAGTTGTATCTCAACATTTCCCTTCTTACACAACAAAGGGAAAATGTCCTCAATTATTGCTATATTACTTGAAATAGATTCAAAACTATAATAAAACTGGAAATTTCTAACAGTTAATTAACATATGATTGTGAATGCACATTGTGTATGAGTAATAATATATTGTAAGCAATGTGAAATTTTATGAAGGGAACAAGATTTTTATAAATGCTCCACAATTTTGAAAGTTTCACTTTAGAGTCCAAATTTTAAATTATTAATAATAGTAATACCATTGGATTTTATTTTTTAAGATTTTATTTGTATTTATTTTTAAAAGGGTTTTTTAATGTTTATTTATTTTGATGTAGTGCATGTGATCGGGGAGGGGGCAAAGACAAAAGGAGAGAATGATCCCATAAACTGTGAGATGATGAGCTGAAATCAAGAGCCATCACTCAACCAACTGACCCATCCAGGTGTCTCAACGTTTTATTTTTTGAAATTATCCCTACACCCAATGTGGGGCTCAAATCTCTAAGACCAAAATCAAAAGTCACATGCTCTACAGAGAAGCCGATGTAGGTGCCCAAATACCATGAATTTTAATTTATGATATATATTTTTCCTGATATGCTCTTTTTATTTGTTGTGGGACCCTAAATAAATTAATAATAAAATTATGATTGTATAAAATGACAATGATGATGATAGACATATTTCATGGCTTTGCGATAAGAAGTTTATAAGACAATTCATATATAGAATCAAGAATAATGCCTTCTGCACACTACATATTTAATGAAATATGAGATATTTTTATTATATAATCTTAGCTGTTATTTTGTTGTATACATTTGAATAAATAAACATTGTTTAAGTGACTACTTTTTCCTGATATGCTGAACTTGAATTTTGCATAACTAAATATGGGAAAAATGAAAGGGCATCACCACATATTTATTCACATATGATTCTTTATTTTAAAAAATAAATTTTCAGGGCACCTGGGTGGTTCAGTTGTTTGAGTGTCTGACTTTGGTTCAGGTCATGATCTCATAGTTTAGGGGTTCAAGCCCCGCATCAGGCTCTGTGCTGACAGATCAGAGCTTGGAGCCGGTTTTGGATTCTGTGTCTCTCTCTCTCACCTCTCCCCCACTCACACTTTGTCTCTGTCTGTCTCAACACTAAACTTTAAATTTTTTTCTTTAATTTTATGAAACCTGTTATAAACATTCTAGGAAGGCTTAAATTCTTCATCATATCCTTCTTTCTTCTTGCCTGTCAATTAATTCCCTGTATGAGCTTAAGTGACACAGTCTTACGATTTATACTCCTAGGATATATTAACATAGAAAAAGTCTCATTCTGTCAACAAAATATTAGCAAATCAAATCCAGTGATGTATAAAAACAATTATACAAGGGCACCTGGGTGGCTCAGTCAGTTAAGTGACTGACTTCGGCTCAGGTCATAATCTCGTGGTTTGTGAGTGTGAGCCCCATGTTGGACTGTGTGCTGACAGCTCAGAACCTGGAGCCTGTCTTCAGAATCTATGTCTCCTTCTCTCTCTGCACTTCCCTTGTTCATGGTCTGTCTCTCTATGTCTCAAAAATAAATAACCATTAAAAATTTTAAAAACAACAATTATAAATTATGACCAGTTTATCCTAAATATGCAAGGATGGTTCCACATTAGAATACCAACTGATGTAATCCATCATATAATAAACTAAGTAAGGATTATCATACAATTATATCATTAGATGCAAAAAAAGCATTAGACAAAGTCCAATACATATGATAAAAACTCATAAAGTTAGGTATAGTGAGGAATTTCTTCTACTTGATGAAGAATATCTACAAAAACCCAACAGCAAACATCATACCTAATACAGTAGATCCCCTCCACCCACACACACATGCAATCTGTGGTTTTACTTTCTGTAGTTTCAGTAACCTGTGGTCAACCCCAGTTCAAAAGCAGATATTAGTAACAGCACCAGATCACAGTACCTACATCATTTACCTCATTGCATCTCATCACATACGCATTTTCACATCACCACATGAAAAAAGATGAATACAATATAATATAGTTTGACAGACTAAGACAGGCCATATTCACATAACATTTATTAGAGTATATATTTCAAAATTATTCTATTTTATTATTGTTGTTAATCTCTTACTGTACCAAATTTATGGATTGAATCTTATTATATGTATGTATATATAGGAAAAAGATATAGATACAGGACTACTATGGGTCTTGAAACATATCCTTCGTGAATAAACAGAACTATCACAGCGGGAAACTTGAAGTTTCCTTCCTAAGATCAAGTAAAAGGCAAAGATGTCCCATCTCACCACTCCTTTTCAACATTGTGCTGGAAGTTCTAGCCGAAGCAATAAGAAGAGAATAGGAAATAAAAGGTATATAAATTTGAAAGGAAGAAATAAAACTCTCTGCTCTCACACAACAAAACTTTCTATTAGGAAAATACAAAAGAATTGGGATGGCTGGGTGGCTCAGTCAGTTGATAGTATGAGTCTTGATTTTAGCTCAGGTCATGATCCCAGGGTCGTGGGATTGAGCCCTGTGTGAGCTTCATGCTCAGCGTGGATTCACTCTCTCCCTCTTCCCGTCTCCCCCATTTGCTCTCTTTTTCTCTCTCTAAAATAAAAATCTTTTAAAAATAAATAAATGAAAAGAAAATGCAAAGATATAAACAAAAAACAAACAAAAAACCCTCCTTGCGCCAGTAATTCATTATAACAAGATTGCAGGATACAAGGTCAATCAGGTTTCTATATACCAGCAGTAAACAATTGATTTGATTAAAAAACATAATTCTCATGAGTGCCCCCCTAAAATGTAATGCTTAAGTATATATCTAACATAATATGTAAACGATCTTTATGAGAAAAACTACAAAACTGTGATGAATGAAACCAAAGAACTAAATCATTGGAAAGATATTTCATATTCACATATATATAGGAGGACTCAATATTGTAAAGATGTTAGTTCTTCCCATCTTGATATATAGATTCAAAGCAATCTCAAGCAAATATCACCAAGTTATTTTGTGGAAAACAACAAACTGATTCTAAAATTTATAATGTAAGGTTTAAGGTCTCTTCTGTTCCAGAATAGACAACACAATATTTAAGGAGAAGAACATAGTTGAAGGACTGGCACTACCCAAATGTAAGACTTACTATAATGCTTCATTAATCAAGACAGATGGTACCAGTGAAAAAGAGATAAACAAAGCAGTGGTATAGAATTAAAAAACCAGAAACAGATTCTAACAAATCTTTGATAAAGGAGCCAAAGCAATAAATTAAAACAAAAAAAAAAATGGTCTTTTCAGGTCACCTAGGTGGCTCAGTTGGTTAAGCGTCCAACTCTTGTTGGCAGCTCAGGTCATGATCTCACAGGTTCATGAGTTCCAGACCCATGTCAGTCTCCACACTGTCATTCCAGAGCCTGTTTGTTACTCTCTCTCTCTCCCTCTACCCTCCCCCATCATGTATGTGTGTTCTCTCTCTCTTAAAATAAATAAATAACCTTAAAAATGGTCATTTCAACAAATAAATCTGGGACAATTGGACATACACATGCAAACGTAAATTTTGACAGATTTTATATACTTTACAAAAATTAACTCAAAATGGGTAATAGATCTAAGACAAAAATGCAAAACTATAAACCTCATAAAAAATAACATAAGAGAAACTGTAGATGGCCATGCCTCTGACAATGACTATTTGATACAACACCAAAGTCATGATCCATGAAATAAGTCATTGATATGCTTCATTTTATTAAAATCAAAAGCTTTTGTTCAGTGAATGATAATGTCAAGAAAACAAGAACACAAGCCACAGACTGAGAGAAAATATTTGCAAAAGACATACTTGTAAATGAATGTTATCCTCAGTATATAAGAACCTCTAAATTTCAACAATAACAACCACTCTGATAGGAAAAAAGGGGGGGTAATTACTTCAACAGGTACTTCAGCTAAGAAGATTTGTGAAAAAATGCTAAGCATATGTTACTAAGAAATGCACATTAACAACAATGAAATATCACTAACACCTATTAGGATGGCCAACATCTGAAACACAACTACACTACCTAAAGTAGTTGAAAAGTTAATTGACACACAAACCTGTGCACAGATGTTTCTAGAAGCTTTCTTCAGAATTGTCAAAACTTGGAAGCAATCCAGATGTCCTTCAGTAAATGAATGTATAAATTGTGATATATTTAGACAATAGAATAGTATTCAGTGCCAAAAGGATATGAACTATTAAACTGTGAAAATACATGGAATTACCTTACTACATTACTACACCAAAGAAGCCAATCTGAAAGGGCTACATATTGTATAATTCCAAGTGTATGACATTCTGGAAAAAGCAAAACTATGGGAGCAGTAGAAAAATCAGTGTTTGTCAAGGGATGGGGATAGGGAAAGATGAATAGGCAAAGAACAAAGGATTTTTAGGGCTGTAAAAATACACTGTATTATATCATAATAGTGAATGCATATTATTATACATGTATACAGCTCATAGATTAAGAAGAGTGAACTAAATAAAGTAAACTATAGACTTTTGGTTATTATGTTGGGTCAGTGTAGGTTTGTCAAATCTAACAACAGTACAATTCTGGCTGGGGATGTTGATTTTGGGGCTTGGGACAGGGGACAAATAGCAAATCTCTGCATCGTCCTCTCAGTTTTGGTATGACCTTAAAACTGCTTTAAACATATAAAGTCTTAGGTGACTGGGTGGCTCAGTCAGTTGAGTGTCTGACTTTGTCTCAGGTCATGACCTCACAGTTTATGAGTTCAAGCCCCGCGTTGGGCTCTGTGCTGACAGCTCAGAGCCTGGAGCCTGCTTTGGATTCTGTGTCTCCCTCTCTCTCTGCCCCACCCCTGTTTGTGTTCTGTCTATCTCTCTAAAAAATAAATAAACATTGAAGGTTTAAAAAATATATACATAAAGTCTTTTTTTAATTTTTTAATTTTTTTAATGTTTTATTTAATTTTGATACAGAGAGAGACAGAGCATGAGAGGGGGAGGGACAGAGAGAGAAGGAGACACAGAACCGGAAGCAGGCTCCAGGCTCTGAGCTGGCTGTCAGCACAGAGCCTGACGGGGGGCTCGAACCCATGAACGTGAGATCTGACCTGAGCTGAAGTGGGAGGCTTAACCGACCGAGCCTCTCAAGCACCCCAAAAATGTAAAGTCTTAATAAATGTCTTTAAAAATGTCACAATGAAATGAATGGCAGATATTTTGTTTATAAACATTGCTCAGTATCAATAGCAGTCCAAACATTCAGCATAGGAAGTTTCCTACTCAGTTTTTTTTTCTTTTATTTGCTTGGATTAAAAAAGAAACTCATAGTTATTTTGCCATCATCCCTTTCACAAGCCCCATAGAAATGAGGACATTATATCCAATCATGCCAGGGTCACAGAAGTGACTATAGCGTGATGCTGTCTTTGTCAGTGGTAAATTCCACAAATCTTGTGCCTTCTTGACGTCAAGTTTTTACATTAAAGTTGCCAAAAATCTAGCACAATAAGGATGTTCTTACAGCTTTTAGAATAAAGTTCGGGCTTTTTTCCTTACTTTATAAAAACTCTGAGTTTTAAGAGAAAATGAAATGGCCTTTGAATTACTTCATAATGCAACAAACATAAATTCAACACTAAATCAGCAACTATAGTCACTTCTGCCTCATACACACATATATACACACACCATATTTATTGTAGCAGGTGAAGTTCATTATTTTTGAAACATTTTGTTGTGTAGTGTAATAGAATTTTATTGTTGTTGTGTTGTTAACCTGTCTACTTTGTTAATTTGTGATTGATGAATCTAAAACATGCCAATTAAAAAAGGTTAATCTGGCATATAAGATTATTTTAAGGTAAGTCCCCAAGTATAATTTCCTAAAAGAAAATTGCAGTTCAAAAGTAGCATAATCACCATATTTAAATGTCTCTATGATGAACTGTGAGCCTTCACCAATTGATCTTCTAAATGTTTCCAATCAATATTTTCCAGCAGTTGAAAAGAAGGGGATTATAGAGACAGCATATTTCCCATTTGATACATGTGTGTTTTATACATATACTGTGAGATTATATTACTTTGTATTGAAATATTTAGCCATATTGCTCATTAGTTTGTGCAACTGTATCTTGTTCATTAGAGATTGGAAGGTTAAAACTTCGTGTATTATAATGTGAGGAAGTCTTGGTGTTTCACATTTTTCAATTTCAACTAATACATAGATATGAATCTTGTTCAAATCTCCAGAAGGCACCACATGAAAAAAATATATATATTAAGTCTACTTCAATGTATACCTTTTTCCATTTAACCTGTTTTATTTTGAAAGTAATGGCAGAACATTTTACTAATGGTGAGAAGAGTAGATAATACTATTCTCATTATATACGGCCATTAAAAGTAGCATATTTTAACACATTTCTTTGTGGAAAAACTAATCTGACTTTAACTTAAAAAGTAAGTTTTACTTTGTTTTATCTTTTGTGTCTAGCACATTTCACAGGAATCTTTGGTCACAATTGAGTGCTTATTTCTGACGACTCAAAATAAAAAAAAGTTTAAATTTGAGTTAAAAATAATAGTCCAATGACATAAAAACTAAAAAGAACACAATGGTAAAATATGAGGAAATGAACGTGAAGAAAGTTCAGTTGTTTACAAGGCTTTTCTTTCACCAACTAGTTGCAGGACTATGATATGAGTCATCATTTTTTGGATTTTGTTTTGGTTTGGTTTTTTTAGCCAGTGATTTTATATCTTTCTGCTGGAGGCCAGCTCCAGCAGATCCAGGGCTCCCTGAAGGATGGACGGTGTCAGCAAAAGGGAGTGAGAGAGCCTCAGCTTTCTTTCTGATCACCAGGCAGGCATCTCTGCCCTGACCCAAGTGTCAGCTTTATTTATTGAAAAAATGTATGGGGTACAAAACAGAAGAGGCAATTGCCTTAGACAATAATTTCTGATAACAAATTCTTCGGTATGTAAAAATTTTCCAGAACATAGATTGGTGGAAGACTCATGCATAATCTTTATCAATAGTGATTGAAGTAGGTAACTAGATGTTTATCAGCTTGGGAAGGAAGGTATCTTTAGCATTCAAATACAAGGCAAAATTTTTAGCATAGCAAAGGCAAGAGTTAGGTCTTTGTGAGCAGAGGTCAATAGTCTGTTTTTTCAGGATTCTGAGAAAAACAGGTTTCTGAGAAAAACAAGTTTCTCAGGAAATGTAATATCTGCTCCTATAATCATAAAAGAAAAAATTCTTATAACATGTTTTTTCATAAGGTACAATATTTTTAGCATAAGAAGGCAGTCACTCCTGATATTAGTCAGTCAGGTGCCTTGGGGGTTGGTGCTCAAGCAGAAATCGAGTGGAGGTTGAGTGGGCAAAGACACTGGTCACCATCTGATGGTGGGAGGCCTTGCAAACCTGCCTTACCTCAGAAATGCCTCAAGAAGATGTGGTACATATACACAATGGAGTACTACATGGCAATGAGAAAGAATGACGTATGGCCATTTGTAGCAAAGTGGATGGACCTCGAGGGTGTCATGCTAAGTGAAATAAGTCAGGCAGAGAAGGACAGATACTATATGTTTGCACTCATAGATCTAACAGGGAAAACCTAACAGAGGACCATAGGGAGGAAAAGGGGGAAAAAGAGTTGGGGAGAGCGAGGGACACAAATCATGAGAGACTATTGAATACTGAGAACGAACTGAGGACTGAAGGGAGGGGAGGGGTAAGGGAGTGATGGTCATGGAAAGGGGCACTCTGTGGGGAGAGATCTGGGTGTTATATGGAAACCAATTTGACAATAAACTATTATAAATTGAAAAAAAATAAAGTTACCATGAAGTGGCCCCCCCAAAATGGCTCCCAGCATCTTTCCAAAAATAATGCTTCTAATTAAGAAAATCTTCCACTGGAAATATGGAGATTATAATAGTAAACAACAATAACAGGACATCTACTTGGTGGCAATTCTATCACAAGTGCTCATTTTCTCATTTAAACCTAAATCAAGCTAAGGAACTAGGTTGTATTATTAAATTTATTTTATACAGAAACTGAGGCTCAGAAAATTCCTAAATCAATCAAGGCCACACAACTAAAAAGAGAAGGACCAGGATTTGAGGTTAGAATTATCTGATTCTATAGCCCATGAACTTAACCATTCACAATAGTAACATTACTGTCTAAAAGTCCAGTGTTTCTAAGTGGTAATTATATATGAATAAAGATTGGCATGTTGTTCCTTTAATAATTTTTATCAGTATTAGATTTCTTCATATAACATATGTGAAGAAAATTAAATATTAAAGTATTAAAGAGCATAATATTTTATTGTAACATACATCATGTTTTGAAGCAAGGTTTAAAGAGATATACATACTAGTTATAGCCTGTCATGCAAATACTCAATAGTAAATGTCCTAATGTTTCTATGACTGTCCTTTGGTGTTGATTAGATGTAACATCTCCCAAACACTGTGGTTCTCAGATCTTACTGGGGAATGTGTGAAGTTCTTAAACAACTACAATTTTAGTAGAAATTTTAAGGTCAGCAGTTTATCTTTGCCATAGCTATACTTAACCCAGTAAGGATAGCTGTGTAAGAATTTGAGAATAGATTTTCTGATTTTTCAGCCAAATCAATTATTTCTTTGAAAGTTTATTTTCTTTCCTTGGAAAGAGACCAAATAGATGTGATAGCATGTTGGCTAGAATCTTATTTTTAAAGTCATAGTAAAGTTTTAAAATTTCAATAGTGATCTTTAGCAAAATATTATTTACTGGAGCACTTAACCACTTGGTCATCCTATTCTTTCAATTAGATAACATAATCTTAAATATATATTGGTTATTTTCAAAATAATTGTTGGGTCAATAATTTCTTAGCCTTCCTTTTGCAACTAATGACCTAAATAGGTATGTAGTAAAGACTTATTAAAAGTAATTCATAATAAATCATATATTCTTTCTTTTTGCATATATTATTGGAATGTATCTATTGGAAATGTCTTTGGCCCAGAACTATTGGTGATTAGAATAAAATATACATGGAAATATTAAGTTATTTATCACATTTTTAAATGCATTGTGTAAGAGGTGGATGAATACTCTTATGGGCCAGATAATAAATATTTTAGGCTTTGCAGGCAGTCTCTGTCACAACTACTCAGCTCTGGCATTGTATTGTGAAAACAGTCATAGATAGCACATAAACAAATGTGGTTGTTTTCTAACAAGCTTTTATTTTAGAAAACAGGCTTTGGTCCCTGGATTATATTTTATACAGTAACTTTAACTTTTTTTTATAATTAATCAATAGTCAATATTATAGTGTATTCCATGAGTATATAAGAAAACCTATAGAGAATTCTGCCATCAGGACAAAAATTAAATCGTTCCTTATACATACGCAAACCAATACTCTTTATAGTTGTATACATTATGTGATATAAATATGTTAGCGGTCAAGAAGGGAAAGTAATCAGTGAGGATTTAGGTAGCAGAGACAGTAAGAGAAAATGTGTTCACCTATCGAGCAAAGAGAGGCACCGGCCTCTACATAATTTCATTTGCTTTTTAATTCCAGCAGTTATTTATTTATTTATTTATTTATTGCCTTTTTTATTTTTAAATATAATTTTTGTCAAGTTAGCTAACATACAGTGTATACAATGTGTTCTTGGCATCGGGAGTAGATTCCCATGATTCATCACTTCCTTGAAACACCCAATGCTCATCCCAGCAAGTTCCCTCCTCAATGCCCATCACTCATTTTCTCCCCTCTGCTCCTCCATCAACCCTGTTTGTTCTCTGTAGTTTTGAGCCTATTATGGTTTCATTCCAGTAGCTTTCTTCTATTTGTTGTTCTTTACAGCCCAGCAAACCTACTTAAATTCCCCTGACCTCTGAAATATTTTGTTGTCCCCTTGCCTTTGATTCTCTTTTCCATACTCAGATTCATCTGTATGCACTGACATTGTATCCAGCTTTCAATTTCAATATCAAAATATACATTCTGCAGAGAGCATTTTATGATTCCTTCCAAGTATTCCTCACTTTTGAATACCTATCCAGGCCATTTTGCATCACCTACATTCTATACATTAATATCACTTGTGTGTGTTTCTCCCCACCCTTGTGTTAGTCTTTGAATTACTTGAGGGTCTTTCTTATTTGTATAGTTTGATATTGCCTAATCACCAGACCAAAATATTTGAGACGTACAATAGTGTATCTGGATTTAATGAAATTCCTTCAATATGAATTGAAAGAAAGGAATAAACTTTTATACCCAGGGATCCAACAAGTGTTTGAAACACAGGGCCACCAAGGGCTGGATAACCTATTGCTTACAACTGTATCCAGTCTTTTAAATTAACCCTTTAAATGGTATTTCCGTAAGCCTAGACCAGCATCATGATTGTAGTAGCCATCATGTTTTTCCCCACTCTTTTCAACACTGATGTCAAAGTGTTTATTCTGTGGAAAATATCATTATTCAGTCACCAGTATGGTTTTTCTGAGCTATCTGAATATGAAAAATTCCTCCCCATGTTTTGAACACTGACTTATCCTCACAAGAATCATTTAACCAGTCATCCATCTGCAAATGTGTTACTAATTGGTAAGTATGCTTTTCTCTGTTTTCCCAGTTTGTGATATCTCGGTTGGAGAAATTTTAGCTTCAAGGGCCTCTTTCGAATGACACAGAAATCATACCAAAAGAGGGATGTTACTATCACAAAAAGAAGCAAATCTAAATGCATGGCAATATCTTAAGGACGGGTCATCTGAATGTGAAAAACTGAAAAGTGGAAAACTGTGTTACGTAGTGGCAAAACCTTTGATTAAACAATCACTTGTTTGATAGTCAGAATACATAGTTAATGATGTTGTAGTGTTCAGAAAAGAAACTGGGTATCAGGATGATAGTAGTCAACGGTGCATGTATCATCTGGATTGACAAGATATTACAATCAAGAAATTATTTCAGTAAATAGTCTATTTGACCGCAGGGATAAGAGAGAATACAAAGACTTCAGAAATAGGGACAATTTTATGTTGGAAGTAGATATTGCTTCTTAACCCTAAGGTAAGGAAGATCAAATTGAGGAAGGTCATTAACAAAAATATCAAACTCTAACTTGGAAGAAGATGAAATCAAATAGAGAACCATCGTATCTATTGCTAAAGTCTCTGAAAGAATTAATGGGGTTTTTTTTGTTCAGAAAATATCTTTTGTTGGAAAAATTGTTCAGAAAAAGCTTGAATGATGTAATATGCTCATTAAATTTGATGAGCTTAAGTTATTTGTGAAGTCAAGAGAAGGAGGGATGTGCCAAACTGAACTGATTATAGTTGTTAGCACATGGAACTGAGTGGACTCCAATTGTTACGAAGGTAAGTAAGTTACTGAGAGTGTCATATAGTCTAAAGAGACATAACTTACACTGAAGGAGACTGCGATGGTCCAAGGCTTAAAACAAGCTTTCTGTGAAAAGGAATCAGGCTGGGAAGGCCATTCCGTCCTCAGGAGGATATATTGTTTTCTACTTTGAACATCAGATGTAACCAAAAATTAAAATAAATAGCAAAATCTCTGAAAAACATGCAAAGAGCCACAGAAAACACTAGGTTGAGTAAACATTGCTCCTGCAGAGCAGAATCAGGGACTATACAAAGAACATTCCTCACCACAGGGTAAGGATACCTCAAAAAGTTTGCCCAGTGGTGATTTCAGGATTGTTGTAGATTACTACTTACCATGTATTTCACACACACCCCACACATGTTTTTGAGTTGGAGAGAGGAACAAAAAGGGAAGCGGGGGAGAGAGAGAGAGAGAGAGAGAGAGAGAGAGAGAGAGAGAGAGAGAGAGGGAGAGAGAGAGAGAGAGAGAGAGAGAGAGAATATCTCAAGCAGGCTCCATGCCCACAACAGAGCCTGACCCAGGGCTGAATCCCACAACCCTAGGATCATGAAGCAAGCCAAAAACAAGAGTTTGACACTCAACTGACTGAGCTACCCAGGCATCTTTCCCTTGCTAAATGTGATTATTGACTGCAGTTTTCTAGTATTTGTTGTACGATTATATATTGGAGTGTGAGGGCCGATACCATATATTTATCTGGATCAAGAAAAGTCATATCTGGTCCTGCTACAGAGAATTTCTTATGTCACCTCCATGCAAACACCAACATGTATCACTTTAAAATATACCACTTTAGAGTGCTATCATGATGAGTTAGTGCCTATGTCTTGTGTACTTTGAGAAGTAAGCATATAGTATATACAGAAAGAAGAGTGAATCGGATATTTGGTGACCGGATGACTTGTGGCGGTCTTAACACGCTCAGCAAACACTCCTGGCGCTCTCTCCTTCGAGGCGCCTGCCAAGAATACCACTTGTAAGTGGGTGTAGCCGTGTAACCAAATGTGCCTTTTGAGTAGTGAGTGAAAAAGCTGATATTAATCTCATTTAAGTCTGAAATAGTGACTCGTAAAATCTGACACGATGGCCGTAAGTCAAAGATGACTGTGAAGCAGACTGTCTGGCTACACTTTGATGGTGATGAAAATCAGAAAGATCCCACAGTTTCAGGAGTTCAAGTCCCGTATCGGACTCTGCACTGGCAGCATGGAGCTTGCTTGGGATTCTCTTGCCCTCTCTCTCTGTCTCTCTGTCCCTCTCTTTAAAAATAAATAAATAAAGACTTAAAAACAATAAAAAATAAAATATGTATTAATAACAGCATCGCTGCTGCTTTTTCCAGTGCCAAGCTCACAAAGAATGCAATATCTAAAAGACTGTTATCTACTTGACTTCTCTTTGAAAGTTAGCAATATACAAACTGCCCAATATTCCTCTCATGTCTCAGTAGAGCTAAGGACTCTAATGTTAATATTGCTGATTGCTCAAAGAAAATCTTCATGTCAAGATAAATTCTTTAGCATTGAAACATCCAAAGATCGAGGCCTTTAAACCCACAGATACTTCACGACAGCAATTTTTGTTCCTAAGTTTTTGCTTTTACTTTTCCCAGTATTTTCCTATAACCAAAAGAAGATAATAAAGGTAGAATCTTAAAGACCTTTTACACCTGTACAACTAGATGTGTGACTCCAAATTCAGTCCAATAAGTATTTTAAGAGGAATTGGTAGAAAAGAGACAGAGAGATGTTTTGAAAAAAAATATTATAAAACACAAAAACATAGCAACATAGCAAACTCGTTATGCAAATGTAATGGATGGCAGCACGCCGCCGATTGGATGCATCTTACTGTGCATATCTGCACTACAAGAAAACTAAATTATTATTTATAGTATACTAAATTATTATTAATTTTATTATTAATGTATTAATAAGAATATAAAATAATTCTTACTATAATTAAATTATACTCAAAATGTATTTTTTGTCTTTGTTATATTTTCTTCTCTCAGTCCAATTAAGGATCCAAAAATGAGATGTTAATCTCTAAGCAGTAATATAAAATACCTCATCTGTCTCAGAAATGACCTTGCCTCTCTGGGCGGCCGCTTCACTGCACTTCCAGAATTTAGATAAAGTTTAACCATAGTAGTAATTACTCAACCTTAAGTGAGAGTCCTATTTGTGGAAGGAAACCAGGAATATATACATGAGATCTGTTATTAGTGGCTTCTTGCCCTGCCTGCCTGCTACATTTACCACCACTATAACTAGTATCAGCAGCATAGCAATAAAGAAAAAATAAAGAAATAGAAATTTGAGAGTCTTTCTGGCTGTGGCCTACATCCAGTTTGCTCTAACACGGGTGCTGCACCAACCTTGACCTCGCCAGGTTTTCCCCAAGTAAATCTTGATTTCTCTTGGTAGCTCCATTTTTTATTCCAAATTCCAATCCCCATGGGTCCCTTTATTTTCAAAAGCCAATCTGTTTGTATGAGGTTGGTACATCATCCAAAGTCTCAGTTCAGGAAATTTCCTTTTTAAAGAAATTTTGTTTATATTTATTTTTCAGCACAAGGGAGGTTGGGGCAGAGAGAGAGGGAGACACAGAATCTGAAGCAGGCTCCAGGCTCTGAGCTGTCAGCACAGAGCCCAATGTGGGGCTTGAACCCACAAAGTGGGGGGATCATGACCTGAGCTCAAGTTGGACACTTAACCAACTGAGCCATCCAGGCACCCCGGAAATCTTCTGTAATTACTCTGTATTCTTCCCCTCCCCCATTTCCATACTGGAAAAAAAAAAGCTATGTATATTAAAAATCACATGGATTGGACTCTTAAATGGCCTCCTCAGCCTTTCTTTGCTCATATCTTGCTTTTTTTCACCTAATAAGAAATAAACAGGAGAATTGTGTTCGCTGCCACGAACCGCCTCTAAGGGGCTCCAGCCTAAGGAGAAGGGAGATAAGCAAGGAGGTCTCAGTACCATTTTTCCTAACCTACTGCCCGCAAATCGCAAATCGACTGGTGGTAAAGCGCGGAGGAAGCAACTAGCTACAAAAGCCGCTCACAGGAGTGCGCCCTCTGCTGGTGGGATGAAGAAACCTCATCCTTACAGGCCTGGTCCCCTGGCACTCCGCGAAATTAGACGTTGTCAGAAGTCCACTGAACTTATCTTCAAACTTCCTTTCCAGCATCTGGTGTGAGAAAGTCCTCAGGACTTCAAAACAAATCCGCGATTCCAGAGCGCAGCTGTTGGTGCTTTGCAGGAGGCATTTGAGGCCTATCTGGTAGTCCTCTTTGAAGACACCAACTGTGTGCTATCCATGCCAAACGTGTAACAATTACGCCAAAAGGCATCTGGCTGTCGCGCTGCGTATGTGGAGAACGTGCTTAAGAATCCACTCTGATGAAAAACATTTCATTCTTAAAAAAAAATCGCTTTTTCTTAGTAGGTCTGAACGTTGGAAATTTTTTTTTTTTCCAATAGGGTCAAAAGGTACCTAAGTATATCATTGAAAATGGAAAAATTGGGAACAGAAATCAGGTACTGGCAGTTTTCCATTTTCATTTATATGTGAATTTTTGATATATATGCGAGGACATAAAGCATTAATGCAAGTCAGAATGTTTCAGTGAACACATTTCAGCAGTTCAGCTTTATCACAATTATAAATAAACCTGTTAATTTTTCTGGACAATGCCAGCTTTTGGATTTTTTTTTAAACAAGTAAATTTCTTATTGATGGCAACTAAATGGTGTTTGTAGCGTTTTTATCATACAGCAAATTCTACCCATTCACTATACCTTTCTACCACATGTAAGTACTTGTTTGTAATGTTGTCTGTCTTCTGTAAGCTGCTATTAAAATACATTAAACTGTAAAACAAAATAAAACAAAACCAAAAAAAACCCCATGAGTCCGAGAGGCTTATATTTTTATAAAGGTTTCCCTCTAATCCTCTATATTTCCCTACCCACTCAAGTTTGAAAAATAAAAACTGCTATTGAGGCACACACATTTATGGACACAACTTTATTTCCATAATTATAGCCAACTCAATAAGTAATCCATCAATTCTTCTGCTGATACAATTAAAATGTTGATTATCATAATTTTAAAAATTGCTTAACTTTATAGATGGCCAGGGAATTGAAATCTTAATGCCAAAATCTAAGTGAACTTACAGAGGTAAGTGAACCATAAAAACCGCTTTCGCCTCAACATTATTTACTCAGTCACGATCTTCAGCTTTAGTTTCCACATCCTTCTGGGAGAAAAGACACAGGTAATAAAACTTAGTTTCTGACCTAGAGCTCCCCAAGGTGATACATCATTAGCCTAAGAGTGAAATAGAAAGAAAATCCATCACTCACCAATGCCCTCATCCCTCCACCCCTCCGTAAGAAGAGGGAAGTTCGCGCGTCTCCTGCACTTGTGCTCAAGGTAGGGAGGAAACCAAAAATAAATGAAAAATAATAAAACAAAAACCAAAGAGAACTTTGTCCTGTGAGTTGTTCTAAGCATAAGCCAAATTTCAACTCAAACTCATGCTGGAAGGATGCTGTGGAAGGAGAAAAATAATGCAAAATTCAGTTTAACATTATCCCTGGATTGAGTGTATCTCCAGGATTGGGATCCTGGAAGTAAGAAATATAAATCATCTTGAGAGGAAGAGGAAACTACTTCACAATCAGGTCTGAAATAACTCTTACTAGTAAAATTCCAGTAACTGTAAACATATAATACATGTAAGACCTATCAATCCAAAGTTTTATAACTAACAAAAAACAAACAACACTTTTAATATAAAAGAGAGAAATAAGAGAAACATGGGACATTTCCAGACAGGCAAACCCAAGTTGCCATGAACAGATTTTTTCAAAAGGAAATTCTAAAGTGTGTAATTTAAGTAAAATGGCATCAATTTCAATAAAAGGTCTAAAATATTGGTTGGTGAATAAGGATAAAGTAAGTACATAGACATCCAATTAATTGAATAAATTATAATAATGTGTTGAGCGTTTATAAGGCATAATAGAAATAATTCATAACAATACAATTTTATAATCTAGAGGGAAGATGATTAAATTGTTCCAACATTCCTAAATTATCTAAAAGGAGGATAGAGTTTTCATAAACTTAAGAGTTCTGCATATTAATTGTCTGGTTAAAATTTCTATAGTAACCGCTATAAATAAAATGAGTAAATGGAGAAAAACGGTTTAAGGGAATTTTTTTTAATCAATCAATCAATCAATCAATCAAAACAAGACAAAGGCAAGGAACGGGAAAAGAGAAGATATGAGGCAAATAATCAATAATGTTAAATAATAATCCAGAATGGGCACCAGTTCACAAATACCAAATTGGCAAAAATTCAAAACTACAATATTAATATACCACGGAGGATATGAAACTGTAAGACTACTTACCAACTAACATACACTTGTCAGTATAAATTGGTGTAACCATTTTGGAAACAATGCATTAATTTGTAAAATGGAATACATAGATAGTTTTGAAATAAGCAAGTCAAACCTAGGTTTATACCTAGAATAGGCATACATGTATGCATCCCAAAACGTATGTAAGGATTGCACAGTTTGGTGGAAACGTCCTGGATATAACCACCAGGGGCATAATTGCTTGGGGTGCCTGGGTGGTTCAGTCAGTTGAGTGACTGACTTCAGCTCAGGTTGTGATCTCACAGCTCATGAACTGGAGCCCCACATCAGGATCTATACTAATAGCTCCGAGCCTGGGGCCTGCTTCAGAATTTGTGTCTCGGGGCGCCTGGGTGGCTGTCGGTTAAGCATCTGACTTCGGCTCAGGTCATGCTCTCACAGTCCGTGGGTTCGTGCCCCTCGTTGGGCTCTGTGCTGACAGTTCAGAGCCTAGAGCCTGCTCAGATTCTATCTCCCTTTCTCTCTGCCCCTCCCCCACTTGCTCTCTGCTCAGTCTCTCAAAATAAAATAAAGACATTAAAAAAACATTAAAAAAAAAAAAGAATCTGTGTCTCCCTCTCTTTCTGACCCTCCCCTGATCACTCTTTGTTTCTGTCTCTCAAAAAATGAATAAATGTTAAAAAACTAAAAAAAAGTATAATCAGTAAATAAAGGACTATAGAACTAATCAAACTAATGCTATAACGATAAAAATGAACTAATCTGTGTTGCATTCAACTACATGGATGGATATTAGAAACAGCATTGAGAGAAGACGGAAAATGATTCCATTTCTATGAAGTCCCAGAAACTTATAAAATCATGTACTCCCTAGTGATACAACTCTAAGTACTAAAATTCAAAAAGAAGTAAAAATTATAAACCTAAAATTCAGCTAATGGTTAATGCTGAAATGGAAAGAGATTGGGATGCCTACACAAGGTGATTTCAGTGTTGCTCTTCTTTATTCTTTGACTTAAATAGTTATATTTTTATCGTTAAGATATATTCATACATTATTAATATTTTATATCTAATATTAAAGAAAAACAAAAAGTAATAATTCATGTATAAAATAGAAGTTAGATGTGACGTTTATGATTTTAGGGCAACGTCTTTATTACTAGACTCTGGGTCCCTGTTTATCCAGCCTCTCCCCAAAATGTTGTGTTTTGTTTTTTTTAATGTTTTATTTATTTTTGATACAGAGAGAGACAGAGCATGAGAGAGGGAGGGGCAGAGGGAGAAGGAGACACAGAACCAGAAACAGGCTCCAGGCTCTGAGCTAGCCGTCAGCACAGAGCCCGATGCGGGGCTCGAACCCACGAACGTGAGATCTGACCTGGGCCGAAGTTGGCACCTTAACCACTGAGCCACCCAGGCGCCCATCCCCAAAATGTTGTGAACATTTTTATATTAATCCTCTCCTTCAGTCTGTGTTTGGCAGCCTTCCTTCTTTCTCTGTTCTGTCATTGTATCTCCTATCCATTTACCTACCTAAGTATTTATTGATAGTGACAGACATTCCAAGAACTCTAAAGCATATAATGAAATGCATTTTGGAAATATATCAACAAAAGTATAATATTTTCCCCACATGGTACCACTGTTCTTACATGTTTTGAAATTTTGATTTGGTACTGGCTATGGAATTAAAACTCAAAAACTGTCCATTGGCTTTTTTTTTCTTTCTTTTTTTTCCTCCCAGAAACCTATGTTTTCCTACCTTTGCTATAAATTTTGAGAGTTGGAGACTCAGGACTCCACATGCACTAAAATGTGGTGTAAACTTTAAAGTTTTGTTTGTTTAGAGATGTTTTTTAATGTATGTTGTAGCTGTTCAATTCATCCCACATCTTTCAACTTTTGTCTTGCAAAATGAGAGATTATCATTTTATACTGTATCATATAAATTTAGCTGTTTTCATTTATCTTTATTCTCTTCTGACAGACAAAAAAAAAAAAAAAAAAACAAACAAACCCAACAACCCAAAACAAAATACCTTTAGGTTTTAAACTATCTTTTGGGCATGTAAAGAAATTGAAAGGAAACTAGAGCACATACCAAACTGTACCCTTAGGTCAATGTGAAACAAGTATAAAATGATTAATAACTGAATGTAGCTGTTTATAAAGCCAGACACTCTTTTGTTTTGTTGGCCTTTAGTCCAAACAAAAATAAAACATTCCAACAGAATGTAATCTATACACTCTTGATGCCAATGTTTTGTTGGCAGAGTTGTTTCTTTTCATGTTTTGACTATTTTATGAAATCTCCAAGTAAGTGTTAAATCTTGCTTTTATATATTTATATACAAAGGCCCTCTGTACCTCATAAGCAGTTTTAAAATCCATTTGGTGAAAATACTGTGGCAGATACTCAAGTATTACAGTGCTATGGTTGAAAGCTCTCCATCAGAACATTAAGGAAGAAACTTCAGCTTACAATAAAACAGGACTGATAGAAGTTGGGTATTAACCTAAATTTATCTCAATCTTGGAACATTGAGAGAATCAACATGACAGAAAACTAATGTCTCAAATGCTTGCCTAAGAATTAAGTTGCCAAAAAGAAGATCACAGACCAGTATGACAAAGTCTTAAAGAAGATCAATGATGGAAGACATGAGAAAACACATGCAACAAATAGAAACACTTCAGATACTGTTAACTATCTGAACAGGTTTTCAAACAGAAAGACAAAGGAAGGAATTACCTCCCTAAAACAATAAATGCAGATTATGACACAAGAACAAAAAAGCATAACAAAAGAAAATATATGAAGATAAATTATAAAGAGTTCTTGAAAATATGGTATGACTTTTAAAATAATTTAAAAATACAGACATCATTAATGACAGAATTGGAGGCTAAATAAATGGTCAGGCTGAGGAATTCTCCCAGAATGCATTGCAAATATATTTACAGTAAAAAACGAGAGATGTAAAAGTCAGAGTCACAATATTTATCTATTAGAATTTTCAGAGGGAGAATAAGACAAATGGAGGAAAGATTGATAATTCAGAATTTTCTAGAACTAAAAGATTCAAGGTTTTTCTTATGAAAAAAGCCTGTGAGTGTTGAACAAAAATGTGAGAAATGGGGAAAAAAAAGAAGAAAGACAAGATCATTGAAATACTACACTGTATCTTGGAAAACATTGAGACTAGCAATAAAATTCTAATAGCTACAAGAGTTAAAGACAGATTATCGAATGTAATGGAAATGAGACTTATTTTCGACAGCAATATTTGATACAAGGAGCAATGAGAAAATATTTTCAAAGTGCCACATAAAATGTCTTTTCACATAAAACTCCATGTCTACATAAGTGATCACTCAAGAACAAAGAAGTAATATGGATATTTTTAAACTAGTAACAATAAGAATACATATGGGGAAATTATCCTTTACAGACCTACTTGACAAAAGCTATTATGGCAAAAAAATATATATAAAACAAAATACAGTAAATGTGAAAATAATTTAAATACATTTTCATTCTAAATGTAAATAATAAGTTACATATATGAATTATACATGTCTAGCTTTATAGCTGATATCAATATATATTGATGAATGAGAGAAAAATATAAAATTATTAGAACTCTGTTGATTTTCTAAGAGAAAGTATACCAAATCTGATTAATGCCAGAATATTTTAAGAAATAAAAGCTTGTATGAATTAAAAATATAAGCAATTCTTGGAAGAATAGATATGAGACCTAGAATTTTCAAATCAAGTAAAAATCTTAGAGAAAAAGACAACAAAAGGAAAATATGGTAAATATACATATTTTATGGAAAGCTATCAAAATATAATTATTCATTTAAGAAGTGATGAGGACTGGTATCCTTTGGTAACTTAAAACAAGTCTAATCACAATCAGAGAATAATTCTATTCTTAAAAATTAGAGACTGTTCATCTCTAAAGAACATGAGCATAGTTAGAAAGAACAGGTTTCTCTGTATTATTTTACCAATTCACAATTGAGGGAAATTCTACACTCTATTAAACGCTTAACAAGATACTCGTTTTGTTCACTTGACAAATTAAAAACAAAAAAAAGCTAAAAACATCCTTAAAAATTGTCATTACTATCCACAGCAGAAACATTATAGGCTTTTTAAAACAAATATTTAGAAATGAATAGCTAGAAGCTAGAAATTTAGAAATTGTTCTTTATTTGTAAACTAGAACTAATGTTGTGAAAAACTACATGCATACCACCAGCGTGCTTTCCAATAACAATATTACCCATGATTCGTGTGTACCTAAAACCCCAAGGTATCAATTTTCAGTATTAAAAATTGAAATCCCTGAGCCTAAGTAAACACAACCCATTGAACTACAGTTTTGTAGGACATGGAGAACTTCACAGAATGAAGCAATGGGTTTTAAAACCTGTGTGGCTTCATTCCATCTAAAATACTGCTTTGACCTTGGCATTTCCTAGCCTCTTATGGTTAAACTAACTGAGCCTCTGCAGAGCCATTTTAATCTTAGTGTTCCTTCTAAGTGTGACATCATCACTGATTATTTTAGTAACTCTCATTTTCTGCCATGTTATGTGAAAAGTGTATTCTAAATTGAAAACTTTATATATCAAATCTAATAGCATATAGTCATTTAGGGGATATAATGTCTTTTATTCATGCAAGCACAATTTTTAACAACTTATTCAGACATAATTCGCATAGCATACAACTAATTCATTGTTAAAGTGTACCATACAGTGATAAATTCACAGAGTTGTGTATCCAAGATCATAACCAATGTAAAACATTTTCTTTACCTTTCCTCAAAACTCCACCTCAGCTTAGCTATCACTCTTGACCCTCAACCTCCACCTCTTCCTCACTTCTAGTCAATCACTAACCTATTTTCTGTCTCTCTATGTTTTTCTATCATGGACATTTCATATAAATAGAAATATACACTTCATGGTTCTTTGTGACTGGCTTTTCCACTAAAAATAATATTTTTAACATTCATCCATGTTGTAGCATGTATCACTGCTTCAATTCTTTTTGTTGCCGGATAATATTCCATTATATAGATATACCACATTATATTTATCCTTGCATTGGTTTCCACTTTTTGTCTATTATGAGTAATACTGCTGTGAATATCCATGGGCAAATATTGCTGAAACAAGTTTTGATTTCTCTTGGGCATATGCCTAGCAGTGAAATTCAGGTCATACAGCTTAACCGTTTGTAGAACTGCTGGAATGTTTCCTAACATGACTGACACATTTTACATTCCCATTGGTAGCATATGAGAGATCCGTTTCTCTGCATCCTTGCCGACACCTGTAATTATCAGTCTTTTGGATTATAGCTATCAAGAGTACTGAAGTGTTTGTCATTGTGGTTTTGATTTGCATTTCTTTGATGGCTACTGATGTTAAGTATCTTTTAATATGCATTGTAACCATTTGTGTATCTTCTTTAGAAAAATATATAATTCAAATATTTTGTTCACTTTTAATTGAATTATTTCTTTTTTAGTCAATGAATTATAATATTCTTTATATACCCTGGAAATAGGCATAAGCATTATAATGCTATCCCCAAATTCTCAAATCTCAAGAATTAATTTAAAAGTGAGTCTTGGGTTTGCTTTTTTGACAACAGGCAAAACCTTTTTCACAATCTGTATCCTGACACACATATTTTAATGAATATATATTGACTTATCAATCTTTCCCAGAGTATATAGTACAATTATTTAAGTCACCATTACAATTTTTTTCATCTTCAACAACTGCTTCTCTTTCCTTTATCCATACGTGGCTGTCCTAGTGTTCATTAGTAATGCTTTTTTAGGAAGAATTTCCAACAGAATCAATATTTTGTAATGAATTTATAAAGTGTGGTCCCTGTTTTCAAAAAATAATAACAACAATTTTTAGTAATCTATCTTAATTATAGTTCTACATCACTGAAATTCACCAAAGCTCTGTATTGAGTTCACTGCATTATATGATATTATAAATTAAGAAAAATATATTTTATTTTAATTCAGAGTAGTATTCTTAAACATTTTGGTTCTTTTCACTATGGGTATTGTCTATGCTTGGGACTCTATACTCCTTACCTACTGTCTTAAATCCATTTGTTCACCTCTCTTTCATATCTTTATGTTAATTTTTGTAATTTCAAACTTGGTTGTTTCTAAACTGAAAGAGATGTTTTTTCCAACTTGTTAAACATTCTGATCGCCTGTTAACTGGCTCAGGCCTCTGTCTCCACAAATATCACGTTCATCTTTCTCCTAGTACCTTAATTGACTAAAATTAAACTGAGATGTACACTTTGCATTTCCAATGACTGCATCCATGTAGTTCCAGAGTATTAGACCCCGTCTTCCCTTTTAAAGTGTAATTCTTCCATTGCACAATGGACTTCTCTGGGAAATATCATTGTAAATGATGTATTTTTAAAAGTATTTAGTTTCTCAGTAAGTTAAAACAGAAATATATATATTTTATTTTCATAATATAATGAAACTATGAATATTTACTAAGGACTTATGTGCTTCTAACTGTACCTGGATCCCATAAGAAACATAAAAGTTCTGGTTGGCTTCAGCTCAAAAGCCAGCGTTGAAGAAAGAAAGAGAAAGACAGAGAAGAAAGAAAAAGACACAGAAAAAGAAAGAGTGTTAAGAAAGTTTCATCTAGTCCTTAAAAATACCCTAGATATTAATATTCTAAACCATCATACTGCTATACTACTCTGTTTGTATGTTTGTTTTTAGTTTATTTATTTATTTTGAGAGACAGAGAGAGCACAAGCAGGGAAAGGGCAGAGAGAGAGGGAGAATCCCAAGTAGGCTTGTGCTGTCAGCCTAGAGCCTGACATGGAGGTTGAACTCATGAAACTGTGCGACCATGACCTGAACCAAAATCAAGAGTCAGGCACTTAGTGGTGCCCAGGTGGCTCAGTCTGTTAAGTGTCTGATGCTGGGTTTTGTCTCAGAGCTGATTGAACTACCAAGGCAACCCTTTTAACTTGTTTTTAAATATGATTTATATTATTTTATTATATTTTGAATTTATACATATGCATAAAATATAATATTATATATACTATATATACACACAATTCACATATTCATTATAATATGTGGTCTGCAAAAGCCATGTTTGGCTTGCTGTTTTATACTATGGGTTTAGATTATGTTAAAAAGATCCTTAAAAAATCTGAGGCTCCTGGGTGGCTCAGTTGGTTAAGCAGCTGACTTCGGCTCAGGTCATGATCTCGTGGTTTGTGAGTTTGAGCCCTGCATCTGGTTCTATGTTGACAGCTCAGAGCCTAGAGCCTAGAGTTCTGTGTCTCCTTCTCTCTCTGCCCTTCCCCTGCTCATTCACTGTCTCTCTGTCTTTCAAAATTAAACATTAAAAAATATATTTGAAAAATCAATAAACAGGAGAAAAAATAATTGAGGGCCTGAATGGTTCAGAAAAAACTTTGCAGGGATGGTGAGGATTAGGAAGATCCTAGATAGATGTTGAAATTTAAAGAGTTGGAGTAAAAAGTGGAGGTGAAAAGAATTCTAGAGGGAGTGAGAAATTAAGGAAAAGAGAGCATGAAAGCCTATCAAAATCTCATGGAATAATGGGACCAACGTCAATACTAGAGCAATGACTGTGAGTGGGAAATTAAGTTAGATATATTACATAAAATTGAATCAAGAAGGAGTCTTAAAATCAGGTAATTTAGATCCCTCTAGTAGGATAAGGGAGTCATTGAATATTATTACCCTGGAAGGAGCACAATAAAAGCAGTAGTTTAAAGAAATACTACTTACAACATGTCTGATAGCTTTCTGTCCTGAAGGGATGCATGAAGTGAACTGGGAGATTTTTTAATCTGAGAGATAATTCAAAGCTAAATGTTGTTCTTAGATTTGAAAGTTTCACTTAGCCCAGATTTTCTGGAAAAAAAATATATATACACCCTAAACTATTCACTATTTCACACTTGTTCTTATTTATATCCTGTAGTTTTATTTTATCCAAAGGATAAAATAATGCATATCTTTTTTAAAATTAGCAGTATATAAGTAAGTAGAAGTTAAAAATAAATGGAAGTGGAATACATTTTGGTTGCTTTCTAGGAACATGCTGCCACATCCAAACATAAATCCATGAAATTCTGGACGACATGTGTAATAAAAGGACACTACAAAAAATAAAAGAGACATTTCCAAAAAAATTAAGATTATTTTGTGAGTAAAAGAATATGCATTCGATGAGTTACAGATGGCTTTATGGTTTGCATTCCCTACAGGGAATTTGGAAAGCGAAAGCAAAACCTGGAAAAAGAACTGTTGAAGGAGATGGGTTTTAGGGTTTCGTGTGACCATGAAACATACAAAAGAACATATCCAGGAAATAATGCCAAGTTATCAGAGACAAATTCTAGTGAGATCCTTGGTAGTCATCAGCAGAGTGAAAAAAGGAGTGTGTAGACATACTAAAACAGATGAGATCTTCAAAAAAGAAGAGGCATACAGCAGGAAGCCCAGATGATTATATGTTACTATGTTGCATTACATAACACTGTAAATGGCTGTACAGGAATAAGTGGTACATATTTTATTTCACAAACAAAAAACTTTTAGGGAATGTTAATGGTATGTCTAAAGTAATATGGTCAATAATAGTGGCACAAATGAAGGTGCATTGAAAAAGACCCCCGAGTTACTACTGGTTGGAATGTAAACTCCAATATACCTTCTGATGGAAATTTAGCAAAATACATATAATGTGTCTCATAAATATTCATATATTTTGACACAGTAATAACTTTCTGTTAATTTTCTCAAGAATGAGCACACACACACACACACACACACACACACACACACACACACACAATTTATGTGTACCAAAATCCATGGTAGCATTCTTTATAAGAATAAAACATAAAAGTAGTATGTGTCCAAAAATAGAAGATAAATTTACATGCTATCTCACATTTACATAATAAGGCACTATGCAGCCTTTACAATCATGTTTAATAAATATGAGAACATAGAAATACCTAAATATTATAAAATGAGAAAGGCAATATAAAGAGAAAATAAACTGTTTAGCCAAAGTGTCATTTTATGAGAAGTGAAAGGTTTATAGACTACTTGTTTTTAATTAAGAAAAAACATTGCTTTATTACATCCCATAGCAAGCATTTTTAAAATTAATATTGTTTAAATTACTTTATTCAGTACATAAAAGTCAATAAGAAAATGGCACTATGTTTTAACTACTATCATGATATTAAAATCTGGAAATATTTTTTAAAGGGCTACTCAGGGGTTCTTTTATTACTATGTAATTTTTTCAGTGTTTGAGACTAATTTCATGTATCAGTTTGTGAGATAAGACTCTAGAAAGATGTGGAAGCAGGAATAAAGGGTCAAGGAGATATAACCCCTTGCCCCAAATCATACAAGAATCTAGTAGTAGATCTAGCTAACTAATGAATTAGCATCCATGTTTGAAAACTAAGTATTATAGAACATATTATTCTTTTAATAATATATTTATTTTGTGTAAATAGTTATTATTCATTACCTATGGGAACATTACCTGTAATAAACCTAATATTATTAAAAATTTCCCAAATAACAATAGGATATCTTAATGTATTATTACATAAAAAAGCATGTTCATGGGCACAGATATCTCCTTGTTTCATTAAAGGGGGAAAAATACTCCAAATATGCCTATACTACCAACCTCCATCTCCTTTTTAAAAATTTTATTAAATAATTTTTATTTATTTTTGAGACAGAGAGAGACAGAGCATGAGAGGGGGAGGGGCAGAGAGACAGGGAGACACAGAATCTGAAGCAGGCTCCAGGCTCTGAGCTATCAGCACTGAGCCCGACATGGGGCTGGAACCCACTAACGTGAGATCATGACCTAAGCCGAAGTCAGAGGTTTAAATGACTGAGTCACCTAGGTGCCCCTGCCCTCCATCTCCTTAAGTAGCACTATTCACTCAGTTTTTATACATCAAACATAGAGGCTGTCTATCATCTCTCCCTTTTCTTCCATGTCGGTATCCAGCTGACCAATAAATTCTTTCCAAAATTCATCCGAAGCTGGTCTATTTTTTACCATTTCCCTTACTACAGATGAAATAACCTTCTTTTTTTTTTCTCAACTATTCAGATCACCTTCTAACATCCTTTTATTTATCCTCACCTCTAATCACCTCTTTTTAGTTAACGTGGTCTTTTAAAGCATAAATCGGATTCTGGAATTCCCTTTTTAAAACCCTCCTATGATCCCCATCACATATCCAGACATATTATCCTGGTTTATGTCCAAATATATTACTCTATTTTATAAAGCCTACATTGGTCCTGTCCCTACCTGTATGTCTAATTTCAATTCTCTGAATCACTTTGCTCCACCCATACCTAATTTATTTCTGTGCTTTATTGAGCCAAAGTAGTTTCTGCTTCATGGTCTACACTGACTGTGAACATGGAAGAAGATCTTCCCATTGATCTTCACAAGGCTGATGACTCTGTCTGCTTCTTGTTAAGAAAAACTCTATTTTTTTTGTTTTATTTATTTATTTTTGAGAGAGAGAGAGAGAGAGATCATAAGTGGGGGCAGGGCAGAGTGAGGGAGAGAGAGAAAATCCCAAGCAGGCTCTGCACTGTCAGCACAGAGCCTCCCGTGGGACTTGATCCCATGAACTGTGAGATCACAAACTGAGCTGAAACCAAGAGTTGGATGCTCAACTGCTGGAGCCATCCAGACACCCCAAGGAAAACTCTCTTAAATGTCACCTTTTTAAAGTCTATTTTCTGTACCTACCCAATCAATAATAATTTCCCATTCACTCCCCGTAACATCATTGTAGCATTATTATGGTATTTGGTACATTTTAATGTATTTAGGCATTTATTGTCTGTCTCTCCTAATTGTGAGCTCTTTTGTAAGGAACTATCTGCCTTCTTTCCTACTGCATGTTCCACCATAAATTATACCTCTGAAACAATTTAGCATATACTCCTGTGATAACCAGAGTCCTCTGAAAAACAGGATCATAAGAAGAAAAGGGAAGGAAGGAGAAAAGGTAGGAAGGGAGGAAGGAAAGAAGGAGGGAGGGAGGAGAAAGAAAGGGAGCTAAGTTGGGGAGAAATATCCTAGCTGCTGGACAGTTCTAAAGAATATTCAGAAGGCCATTGGAGAGACCTTGAGCCAAAGTTGCCCAACAAAGGGCTCATGATTTCCAGGAACTGGCCTGCCTTAGCATTCCTGCCATGCTTAATCATCAGCTGAGAGCTGCCAGAGACAAGTGCAACCTCAGCACCAATGAGATGATGAATTTAAGAGCACAGGTACTGGGCTGTCCTGGGGAATTTTCTCCTCAAAGCTGGAAATCTGATAAGTGAATTCTCATGGGCACTACAGAGGTATAAGTGCTAAAGGTCTTTATTCTTCCATGCAGATGATTTAATATAATGCATTGTAAGGACAAAGTCTGACCTAACAAACTCCATGACAGAGGTCCCCCTCTAAACTAGAAGGTCTAAGGGTCACTCTCTCCGGAACTATTAGGCAGTTACACATTGCCTAGAGAAGAGACCACTTTGCAATATCCAATCAGGAAAGGCCAGCTACCTGTCCCCACATTCCTAAGGGTAAGACCTGCAGATGGGAACTTTAGATAGGACCCTGCTACCTAATGTTAAAGTTAACCCGATAGTCACCAAATAAGACCCTGAACTCGCTCTGTAATTGGTTAATTTCAAAGATACCCTACGTGTTGTAATTGGGTCCCGCCAAAAGTAACGAACACCCTGGACAATGTGTATGGTTAGAGTTGCTGCCAATGCTGTTACACAATAATGATTGGATGTCACAATTTCTTGTAACTCCCCCTTCCCAAACCCCATGAAAACCCTACTCGGCCCTTGCTCGGGGCTCTCAGCACGGATCCACTGCGTTGGTGAAGGCTGTGAGACCGAACTTAGGCCCGGCGAGCCTGAGTCATAATAATAAATGCCCTTTGCTTTTACATGCGTGCCTCGGTCTCCCTGACGGTTTCTGGTTTTGGGGTGATACTGAAATCTTGGGCATTTCACGTGTGTATGTGATGGAGTGTGGGTGATGGGGATATATATTCACACACACACACACACAAATTAATACAAATATAACTTTTTAGACAATTATTCATCAACAAATAGAAGGAAATGACTAAAAGCATGTTAAAATGGTTATATTGGGATAGTGGAATTGACAGGAATCTTTATTTTCTACCCTCTTTTGCCCACTAATTGTAACCTTCATTTCAAAAAATATATATCCTCCTATTACAAACAGAAAAGGACTAATTAAATATATAAGAAACAAGATGATAAGTAAAGAAATATAGGAAGAAAGTCATTTTCCCCCTTTCACATCCATATAAATTATAGAACCTGAGGTTAGGAAGCTCCTAAAAGATTGTATCTTAAATCCAGAGGACATGTAACTTTCTTTATTTAGATATTGAGCAAAAGAACTTTAGTTGAATTTTGCCCACGGAATAGGAAAATGGTAATCATAAATAAAACATATAAGTATATGTAAAGCACTGCGTTCTATCCTTTAAGAAAATGTGATTAGAATCCCGAGAAAGGAGAACAATAGATGAACCTAGGGGAAGGGAAGGGAAAATTAGATAGAAACAGAGAAGGAAACAAACCATAAGAGACTCTTAAGTACAAAGAACTGAGGGTTGCTGGAGGGGAAGTAGGTGGGGGGATGGGCTAAAGAGGTGAGAACCATTAAGGAAGACACTTGGGATGAGCACTGGCTGTTATGTGTAAGCAATGAATCACTGGGTTCTACTCCTGAAACCAATACTACGCTGTGTGTTAACTAATTGGAATTTAAATACATTAATTTTAAAAAAAAGTGTCTGGAGAAAGGAGTACAAAGATTAATGTCAATGACAATAAATTAAAAGGCAATATACTTATTTAGCTCTTAATACCTACGAGTATTGTCTTCACTTTATCCATTACAACTTTACATACTTTGAATTGCCAAACTTAGTATATAAAATATAATAAAATAGCTGTGTTTGTTAGTGAGGGCTGGCTACCAAAACAAAAAGCACCACAACAAAAGTGATTTGCTCACAGTTCTAGAGCTGCGAGTCTCCCTCCAGCTCGGCAGGGCTGGGGTTCAGAGGCCCTTTCTCCCTGCCTTGTAGTGTATGTCTTCTTGTGTTTTCACCCAGTCACCTCTCTGGACATGTCTATGTCCCAGTTTCCTGTTATAAAAACGCTGGTCTTATTGGCCCACCCTAATGACCTCATTTTAACTTAATAACTTAAAAAAATCTTTCTTACTTTTATTTATTTTTGGGAGAGAGAGAGACACACACAGTGCTAGCAGGGGAAGAACAGAGAGAAAGGGGGAGACACAGACTAAATCAGGCTCCAGGCTTTGAGATGACAGCTCAAAGCTGACACCCCATATTTGGGGCTCAAACTCACAAACCCCAAGTTCATGACCTGAGCTGAAGTCAGAGGCTTACCTGACTGAACCACCCAGGAATCCTTTATTACCTTTTTGAAGACTCTATTTCCAAATACAGTCACATTAAGAGGTACTGGAGGTTAGGATTTTAATATATGAATTTTGAGGGGATGCAATTCAACCCATAATATAGACTAAGCAATTACCCATTGTATTCTGAAATTCAAATTGGGTGTCTTGTTTTTTTTTTTTTTTTTTCAGAAAATCCTATTGAAATGCCAAAGTTATTCATCTCATGTGTTATAGTTTTATGAATTTTCATTTATGTTTGTATATTTTTAGGAATTACTTTTTCTCATAGGTGCTTTTAAAAGTCATAGAAAATTTTATTTTATTTGAAATATATATTTTATTCATACCAGTAACAAGAAATTCCTTTTATTTATAAATGAATGCTTATTAATTTGAAAGCAAATACTTAAGCCAGTATCTTTTTTCTCCTTTAAAGGTTAATCACATGTAAACTAGATCAAATAATACCATAGTTAATTCACCTTTTGCATGCTCTTCCATTGATTAAAACAAGAGACTCTTTTAGAATACTTTAATATCTAATCACCAAAGAATCCAGTCTAATGGTGTTAGCATCACCTACTTTAATTATCTGAGTTTGTAAAATTGGAAAGCTTTGGTACTGTATTTAAATAATAATCTGAACAAAACAAAATTTCTGCTAAAAATACTTATTCTATATGTAGTAAATTAACAGCTCTGAGTTATCTTTACAGTTCTGGTTTGCCTGCCTAATCTCAGCTAAGGTTTACTTATACTTTGGCATAAAATATAATTCTGGATGCAAGAAATATTAACTTCATCTCAGCTGCAGATTCTAACATTACTTTCTAAAAATTTTGTTTAACATTATTCATTTTTGAGAGACAGAGACTGAGTGTGAGCATGGGAGGTGCAGAGAGAGAGGGACGCACAGAATCTGAAGCAGGCTCCAGGCTTTAAGCTGTCAGCACAGAACCTGACATATGGCTCGAACTCACGAACTGCAAGATCATGATGTGCGTGAGCCGAAGTCGGACGCTTAACCAACTGAACCACCCCGGCACTCTGCTAACATTACTTTTTTACCCTGACCTATTTTCTTAAACACAAGATTTCATAAAAAAGTATTTTCTTAAAAGTAGGAATTTCTTAAAAATAAAAAAATAAAATATATTTTATATTTTAAATACTCATGTATGCCAATAATGTTGATATTAACATACTAGGATTTTGTAGTCACTATCCCAAGAGTTAGTATCACTATATTTTGCCTTCATTCTAGATGTATTATCAATTAAAACTGTTTACAGGCAGTCTAACGGCAGATATAAAAAATGCAATCAAAACAATTGTGAAAAGAACATATTTGAAAAGAAAAAGAACTGTGTGTGATAAACAGTTCATCAAACCTAAATTCTTAGCAGTTGTAAAAAGTCACTGGGATTGGAAGGAGAGTCAGAAGTTCTTTTCTCGATAATGACATTTACTAGTAACCATGGGCAAAACCTTAGACCTTTTTGGATATGGTTCTCTCACTTTTTCAAATGGATGTAATAGTTCCCATTATAAATTTTATCTAAGAACAAAATGAAATAAAGTATTAAGTAGTTTAAGGCTCTTAGGGCTGTAGTTATTTATACCACCTCTGGGGCAAAATATTCAATGTCATACTGATAGAATTATTTGTTTATAATTTTAATTGTCTACAACCTTCAAATGAGTCTTCAATTTAGTAAAGTATTAAGATATTATATTTAATAATATTATCTCAGGAACTGGTAATTATCAATTATAAGGTTTGGCAACATAGGACTCAATGCTGTGTATGTTTGTTTTTTTAAGATGCTGTGTGTGTTTGTTTTTTTAAGCTTATTTATTTTATATTGAGAGAGAGGGGAGAGGCAGGGGAGAGGCAGGGAGAGAGGGAAAGACAATCCCAAGCAGATTCTGAGCTGTCAATGCAGAGCTCTACATGGAACTCAATGTCATGAACTGTGAAGTCATGACCTGAGCCGAAATCAAGAGTGAGCCAATCAACCCACTGGGCCACCCAGGCACCCAGCTGGGGGTATTTCTTTTAATAACACATTTGAAATTTATTTTATGTTTATTTATTATTGAGACAGAGAGAAACAGAGCATGAATAGGGTAGGGGCAGAGAAAGAGGGGGACACATAATCTGAAGCAAGCTTCAGGCTCTGAGCTGTCAGCAGAGAGCCCGAAGCGGGGCTCGAACCCAAAAACCATGAGATCATGACCTGAGCCGAAGTGGGACACTTAACCAACTGAGCCACCCAGGTGCCCCTTAATAACGTATTTAAAACAGGTAAATAATCCTTGGGATTTCTGTGGGGTTTTTTTTATTTTTATCTAAAGGTACCCATCATTTATTTTCTTGAGGGGTGCTTTACTTAATGTCACATTAGAAAATATGACATTTAAGTAAAATTCTTTTGTAAAAGAAGGACACATAGAACTAGAGGAAGTACAATCATAATGGAATGAAGCATAATAAGTTCCTCTATGTACCCTGCATGGATGGAGTGCTTATTATGTATCAGATACTATAGTAGGTGTTCTATGTAGTTTTCTCACAAAAGCACCATAAAATCCAGGCAATAATTGTTATTTTCTCTACTTTTTTTGATAAATAAACAGGCTTTTAGCCGATCCTTTTCTCAAAGACAAAAGCTGGAAGTGGGAGTAAAGGATTGAATTATTTTTTTTTCAAATCATTTACAATAATTAGTCTGCCTAGCTAATAAGTGTAGATAGTACCTCATGCCGTATTTAAGATCGTTTTTTTAAATGTTATAAAAGCTAGTCAGTGATTTACTTTCTCCCAATTTCTTGGCAACTTGAGTAGGAAGCAGTTATATAAGTGAATACATTGTATTAAGGACTTACTTGCTGGTGATTCATTAACAAGAGGTAAATGTAACGTAGATTCAGAAAGTGAACACTACCGATTAGTCTGGAGTAACACCACTCTCGCTGAAGCTGCACAAAAATGAGTTCCATAGAGTTATACCCACTTTGCAGATTCTGTGTTATAAACCCATCTGTTAAAAGCTCAGAGATACTTTCATGAAAGCCTTTCAAGTGTGTATGGACAAGTTTCCCTTATTGCTATAGCCTACAAAATGCCTAGTTACCATTTGTATTATTCTCTTCAGGCTGCAATTATAGAATACCACAGACTAGATGATTTAATAAGCATTTATTCAATGTATTTTCTCACAGTTCTGGAGACTGGAAGTCCATGATCAGTGAAGATGTTAATAGAGTTGATTTCTAGTGAGACCTCTCTCGTTGGCTTGCAGATTGCTGCCTTCACACTGTGTCCTCACATGGCCTTTCTTCTGTGCCCAGGGAGAAAGAGAATATTCTCTTCTGTCCCTTCTTACTCATAAAGACAGTAGCCTTATCAGTTCAGGGGCCTCTCCTTAAGACCTCATGAACTAACCTCTTTAAAGACCGTATCTCCAAATATAGTCACAAACCAGTTTAGAGCAGCAACATAGGAATTTGGGAAAGGGGAATGACTCATTTCCGTCTATAACAGCATTTAATTGTAATCTTTCATTTGCTAATTAGTGTTTGTTCCCCCCATTGTTTTATTCTTCAGTAACAGAAGGATAACACTCCCATTGGAAATAACAGGATCTTTAAAAAAATAGTTGATGATTTAAGTATGGATAGGGGCATAGGAAGGAGCAAATGGTAATTGTGATTGCTCTAATGGGGTTTCATTATACATGAAAATGTTCCTGAATAGCAATAAATATCAAACTAAAAAGATGAAAAGTAACTGTAGCTTTTGATAGAGCATTTGGAGGTTATCTATGGAAAAGTAAAACACTTTTTGAAATGTCAAAATATGCACAGAACATCTACATTGATGTGTTCTGTTGACAGTGAAATAAACATGCATTCCCTTTTAACTATTCAACAAGAAAGGTAACTAATCCTTCATTCGGAAGCTCATTATGCATTGTCATGAAACAGATAATACAATTTCCACAAACCTCTTTTGATTTCATGTCAAACAAATTCTCTCAAAGCCATTTAATAAACAAACAGAAAAAGCAAACCTGAAGCCTCAATTTGTGTAATCGATTACTTTGAGCCATCTATTATTCTTTCCTCAAAACAGACGTATGTTTCTATCCAACTGGAGAAAGCTTCCAAATTGAGATTAGGAGAAATTGCATATTAGAAAAAAAATATTAAGACAGTAGACTTCTTTCATATTTAAAATAAAAATTAAGAATATATTAAATTATTCCTCATATTGAGAATAAAAAATAAATTGAATTATATTAGGTTAAATTAATAAAACTTGCTAATTTGTTGAAAAGAAATTGACTCCCTGGGTCTCCATATAAATATAGTTGTTGTTTTTACTATTTTCTAATAATGCATTCTCTAATCAAGTTCTTTTTAAATTTTAATGTATTATTCTATTTTACAAGAGATAGAGACAGAAGGGCTAGCAGGGAGGGGCAGAGAAAGAAAGGGAGACACAGAATCCAAAGCAGGTTCCAGGCTCTGAGCTGTCAGCACAGAGCCGGATGCATGGCTCGAACCCACAAACACAAAATCATGGCCTGCACCAAAGTCAGATGCTCAACTTTGAGTCACCCATGCGCCCCTCTCTAATCCAGTTCTATGAGGTCCTCATGATCCCTTAATTTTCCTTTTAATATTTGTTACTCTCTCTCTGCCTTTCATATACAGTGGTGTCCTTTCATATGCAGTGAATTTCTAGAGGGCAAACTGACTATTCTTCAAGTTTGAGCTCAAAGTCTCTCTTCTGTGAAGAGTTCTTGAACCCTCTAACCTTTGTGCTTTGGCAGTCCCATTTTTCTTAAGAACTTATGGCATCCCTTTACTTCTATGTCTATCTACTGTACCACCCTCCAGCAAAGACTTATGTCCAATTTATCTTCATTTCTCTCCTGCTTAGTTCTAAGTAAGAATTTGATATATGTTTAAAGCACAGTCCACCAAATAAGAGTACAGGCTTTTTATCAGAAGGAATTGCCCTTGAATTTCAGTCTTTGTCAGTTACTGAATTTGCTGTTGCTCTGAAAAGTTACTTGAAGTCTCAATGTTTTAGTTTGCATTTTGGATAATGGGGGAAATTATACTACTTATATATTTTGTTATTGTTTACATAAAAGTTAGAGAGAGATAAAGACATAGAAGGAGAGGTAAAAAGAAGAAAAAAATTGACAAATTTTACATAAATTGGGATAGATGCTAATAATATTTCTTTCTCGTACTGTAATTACTGTAAAAAGAAAACATATAACTTATGATCCATTTGCTACTATTACTTCAACAAATTAATTGTGGCTACATAGTTAAATCTGAAACTATAATGGATATATTAACTGTGTACATAGTTAAGTCTATCTTTCTTTATGTGCTTTTATGTATGTTATTATGGACCTTATGTTTCAGAAAGACAAATGATAAAAATAAAACTCTGATTTTCATTAATTTCATTTAATGTAATTGAATACCAAATTCTTTTCTCTGAAGGCCTTTACAAATAAATTCACTTATATAAGTTGTGAAAGTTTCCCGATATTTTATAAACATGTATACAACTGATATGCTAATGTGTGACCTCTGACTAGAATAGATCTCCCTCTACCATACTTACCTTATTAGTTATGATAATTGTAATTAATCTATTGTATGATTCTTTCATCAATGTCTACTTTTCCTATCAAATGGAAGATCTGTAAAGGCAGAGAACATGTTCATTAGTCTTCCTGTATTACCTCTAAGAGGTTTCAGAGACACAGTTATTTAAAAAAAGTTTTGAGACAAAGCAAGAGACTATAGATGTTGGATAGGGTGTGGAGAGATGGGCACCCTCCTACACTGTTGGTGGCAATGTAAACTGGTGCTGCCGCTCTGGAAAACAGTGTGGAGGTTCCTCAAAAAACTATCGATAGAACTCCCTTATGACCCAGCAATAGCATTGCTGGGAATTTACCCAAGAGAGACAGAAATGCTGATGCATAGGAGCACATGTACCCCAATGTTCATAGCAGCAATGTCAACAATAGCCAAAACATGGAAGGAGCCTAAATGTCCATCACCTGATGAATGGATCAAGAAGATATGGTATATATTCACGAGGGAGTACTACATGACAATGAGAGGGAATGACATATGGCCCTTTGTAGGAAAGTTGGTGGACCTTGAGGGTGTCATGCTGAGCGAAGTAAGCCAGGCAGAGAAGGACAGAAACCATATGTTTGCACTCATAGGTCTAGCAGGAAAACAAGAGAGACCTAATGGAGAACCAAGGGGAGCGGAGGAGGGAGAGAGAGTTGGGGAGAGAAAGGGATGCAAAACTTGAGAGACTATTGAATGCTGAGAATGAACTGAGGGTTGAGGGGGAAGGGGGAGGGGGGAAAAGAGGTGGTGGTGATGGTGGAGGGCACTTAAGGGGAAGAGCACTGGGTGTTGTATGGAAAACAATTTGACAATAAAATATTATGAAAAAAAACAAAATCCAAAAAAAAAAAGTTTTGAGAATGAGAAGCAAAAGAGAAAATAAAACTTGAAATGCTTATAAACAACATTTAGCATATCACAAAATCTTTCAAAAATATTTTTTATTTGTCACTGCATATCTTACCATAGAATGGAACATTCCTCCTAATCCTATAGTCAGACTAAAGGATTTACTTCTATCAGGAACAAGGTCAAAATCTCTATGGTAGTAAGAAGAGTGAAAGAAAATGATTTTTAAATTTTGATAAAGGATGAGGTAAAGAGAAAGAATAATAAGAAACCAATGGATCAACCAAAAAGTCAGTCTGACCTAGTGTAAGAATAGAGTTAGAGATGACAGAAACAGAGGACTGATGAGTTAATTATGCAAGAGCCTATGATCTAGCTGCATCTTCACCTAATGTCCACAGTGGTTAGGCATTTTGCAAAAGATAGAATGGATAAGCATAATTTTAATAACAACAACAAAAATTATTCCAACTAACTTGTAACAATCAGATTAGTTCAAAGATGAAATGAGCTGTCTGATAGTCAAGGTGTTCACGTAAATTGAGCATCTATTGGACAAGAAATTTTCAAAGAACTCAGCATTGGCTTCCTGTTAGTCAGTAACTTTTTAAATACAAAGCTTTTCATTCTTGAGAGAGCATAAATCTCAGGAAACTTCTGAGAATAGAATAATGAAAGAAATCTCAATGGCACTAACTAACTATTCATTTGTATTAATTACAGAGAATAGAAGTAGCAGCAGATTTTAAAGACTAGAAAAACAAAGAGATACTAATACATGTTCTAATGGTGTGCCACTCAGTAAAAAGTCATCAGAATCATGTAAACCCATCATTAATTTATTAGTGATTAATTATTGGTAATTGTCTAGAAAGAACTGCATTTTGCTATTTTTATTAAGTTGTTCATTTTAGTATTTTTTATTTCAGAAATATATAAAATGAGTTCTGATTATTGTTTTTTATAAGTCTTATATTTACTAACGTGTTACCTCAAACAGTACCAGAATTGGAGTCAACTACAAAAATTATCATTACAAGACATAGAAAAAATAAATATCTCCTAAAATTTTAAAGTCTAGTATATTTATGTTAGCATGGAAATTCTCTAAACAATTGTAAATAGTCTGTATGATAATGAGATTTAACAAACCAAATTTTATTAATCTGCTACCCCAAGTCTAGCATAACGTTAATCTGTAGTAGATGAAGGTGGATATCATTGGAATGGAAACAGACATTTTGGAAGATTTGGTTTTCTGTTCATTTTTATTTAATCCTGTTTATATAACTTTTTAATTGTTTTTATTATTTTAGTAGTGGCTAATCCATTTCAGAGGATTAGTTCCTCTTCTTTTCCTCAGAAGAGCATTGAAGTTTCAGGAAGCAGTTTAATTACTGGCTAGTCACCTTGAACTTAGGTAGACTTCTTTTTGTATTTAGTTAAGGCAGATTTGTGGAAAGACCAAGGTATTTAATGATCCTATGATCTGGCAATACTCAGAATGCAAACTGTTCTCCCTATGATCTGTTTAGATTTTCTTTTAGACCTCCTTAGAGTGGGTTTGTTCTTTCCAGTGTGACAGCTGGAATTCTTGGTACCAATGGGGGTTCCCTCTTTTTGATCTGGCCAGAATTCCAACATCTCCAGGAACTCCTTGATCTTTAGTACATATGTCCTACTCTTAATTCTATGAGGAGTGTATCTTAGTGAACCTTGTATTGTCTTATTCTGAATCCATGCAGCTCAATCCATATTCAAATTCTTGCCAAAAAAAAAAAAAAAAGAAAATCATGATCCACATTAACCTTCTTTCTTGTCTCTAGTTCCATGCTCCAAAGATTCCATTGCCTGGGACTCTGTCTCTTCTGTTTAGCAGGACCTCTGTGGAATAGCCAGATAGATTATTCACAGAGACGTGGAGCAAATACCGAGCTGCTAATGTAAATTTCCTTTATGCCAATTGGGGAAACAGTTGTCTTATACATTTTGTTCAGTGTAACAGTTTTTAATTGTTGGGGTACTAATAGAGAACCCACCATACTTCACTGCTGATAATTTTTAATATATATTTTTAGGACCATTTCTAGACTGAGTGAATCTATGAAGCTAAAGTGTGTGCAATACAGCCTCGCCTTAACATATGTAGATAAATTTAGCATAACTCACAATTAAAGTCAGTCCCTTTACTCAAGGTCAATTCCCATGACTACTCAAATATTTTGAAAACTAAATATATCAATTAGTGACTCCCAAAAGGATCAACAATACTGCGATCCACATATCCTTTAGTCATATTTGATTTCTGTAAAGTACCACTTAATCTATTTTCTTCTATATAAAATAATAACACATTATATACCAGTTGAAAAGAAATAAAAAAGAATAAAAGAAATACATTTGTGTTTATGTTTACTAAAATTCATTCTTAGTTATATATCATTTATTAATAAGTTTAAACTAATTCTGTTAAAAATTACTTACTTGTGTGTCAGAACATATCAAATTATATGTATACAGGTTGTAAAATTATTAATATATCAGTTGTACCTCAATAAGACAGTAAAAAGAAGGAGCTTAGTTGTTTCTATAGAAACACTATACTTTTGTAGTGAAAAAAATCATTGCCTGGGAAAGCATGAAAATCAGATTCTCAGTTGATCCTGACTCAGATGGAGGAAAAAAAGTAGTTTGGACCTTGAGGCCTTAACCAAAGCTTATTCTTGGTACTGCCAATGCAAGTAAAAGTCTTTAGATGAAATAACTCCTTCCCTCAGTGTTGATGTTATAAACTCTGTGTAAGTGGGTGATGTCAGTCATCAATGGAAAATGAAAGTCAAATTGGGTTTGGGAGTTTGTACATTTAAACTCTTGGGAAATTAAAGGATTTACATATCATATAAAATCCAATAACATTTTAGAAGCATTTTTGTCACTTCCCAGGTGAGAAAAAGTATTTTAAATATCCAGGACAAGTAACTTCATCTTTTAAATCATTATTTTTTTCTTCCTATAGTGTTAAATATACTTTATCCTTCCTCAGTGCATCCTTAATGCTATTACTAAGGAAAGAAATGTGATGATAAATAAGTCCCAGACTAAGAATTTGACACTATCATTTAATTTTTGCTTGAATTGAAACACTCTTAACTATTCACATAGTAAATGCTTTCCTCTACAGACAGTTTGAGTTTAATCCTTATTTGATTTTCACTCGATTTCAAAGCATTCCATGAATGCTTTGCGAGATTTTGCATATTTGATTTGGTGTTTTAATAATTTGAAATAAATCATTTATTTTCTATTTCACTTGTATTTTGAATATTTGCCAGTATTAATAATAACACAAAAATACACATAAGCAGAAAAAAGATTCATTGGAAAGAGAGTTGAATGGAATATAGCATATTACAATTATGTGCTATACAAAGTCAAATGTATACATATATGCACATACAGAGGCTTAAAAGATCAACTGAAAACCATAAAATACATAATATTATATACATGGTTATATGTGGCTATATATGTATACTTAATATACATAAATATGTTTACATATATGTAAAAGTATTGATATATACTATTACAAATATAATATATATTATACATATAGTATAAACTTAGATGTATCATATTATTATTATATATTATATGTATCATATGTTCAACTCTCTTCCATGTATCATTTTCTGTTAACTTTACATCAAATTAGAAATAAAATGAATCATATATTTTATATTTTCATATTAAGGGTGTCAATTTTATATATACATACAATCTGATACTTAAAACATTCTGCCTGAGTCCAGCTCCAGCAGGTCCAGGGCTCTCTGAAAGATGGATGCTATTAGTGAAAGGGAGCGAGAGAGCCCCGGCTTCTTTCTGATCACCAGGCAGGCATCTCTGAACAGACCAGAGAGTCAGCTTTATTTATTGAAAAAATGTATGGGGTACAAAACAGAAGTGACAATTGCCTTAGACAATGATTTCTGATGACAAAGTCTTTGGTATATAAAAATATCCCAGAACATAGATTGGTAGAAGACTCATGCATAATCTTTACCAACAGTGATTGGAGTAGGTGACTAGATGCTTATTACATGGGGAACGAAAGGATCTTTAGCATTCAAATACAAGGCAATGTTTTTAGCACAGCAAAGGCAAGAGTTAGTTCTTTTGTGAGCAGGGGTCAATAGCCTGTTTTCTCCAGGGGAAGAAAAACAGATTTTCTCAGGAAATGTAATATTTGTTTCTATAATCATAGAAGAAGAAACTCCTATAACAAGTTTTTTCATAAGGTACAATTCACATATTTTTAGTATAAGAAGGCAAGTCACTCCTGATATCAGTCAGTCAGGTGCCTCAGGGGTGGGTGCTAAGCAGAAATTGAGTGGGGGTTGAGTGGGTGAAGATGTCAGTTGCCATCTGATGGTGAGAGACCTTGCAAACCCACCTTACCTCACAAGGAGATTTTTGCTCAACTTATGAGTTCAAAAAACTGGCTTCCTGCAATATTCCATTTAGAAAAGGAAGAATGATAGGTTGTGTACCCTTCACCTATCTACAGTAGAGATAGATGTAATGAAAATGAGTTAGTGGCCTGAATGATTACAATGCATTTATGTGAATTATATATAGTTATATATATACATTTAATTTATTTTTTAATGTTTTTTTAATTTATTTTTGAGAGACAGGAAGACAGCATGAGCAGGGGAGGGTCAGAGAGAGAAGGAGATACAGAATCTGAAGCAGGCTCCAGGCTCTGAGCTATCTGTCAGCACAGAGTCTGACGTGGGGCTTGAACCCAGGAACCGTGAGATTATGACCTGAGCCAAAGCCGGACTCTCAACTACTGAGCCACACAGGCGCCCCTATTTTTTTTTTTTTTACATTTTTAATGTTTATTTATTTTTGAGAGACACAGAGACAGAGCATGAGGAGAGGAATGAGAGAGAAAGAAGGAGACACAGAATCTGAAACAGTCTCCAGACTCTGAGCTAGCTGACAGCACAGAGTCCGACATGGGGCTTCAAACCGTGAACCACGAGATCATGACCTGAGCCAAAGTTGGCCACTTAACCAACTGAGCCACTCAGGCACCCCAATTTAATTTATTTTAAAATTTGAGCTTCCCTTTAGTTTTCTTTTTTCTAAGATGGGCCAACTTTCTAGTTCCTCCTCCAATGTCTTGCAATATCCTACATAGGAACTAGAACATCATGAGTTGTAGACATGAAACCAACATATGCCAATTATATCTCAGTTAAAAAGAGAAATAGAACATCAATATATTTTTTCAAATAGTTATGGCTATTGTCATAGTTCTGTCTAAATTTTCATGCATTGGCATAAGCATTTTGGGTATTATTAACATTGAGACATGATAATAGGTGAAACATTAACTGGAATGGATTGGCAGATGTGGTAGCTAGGTAGAATAATGGCTTTCTTAGAATCCCTGCACCTAATTCCTAAAATGTGTCAGTACCTTTTATTACAAAGACAGAATAGAGGTAATAGTTGCAATGAACTTTGGCTCATCAGCTAACCTTGAGATGGGAAGGGCTTCCTGAATTGTCCAGGTAGGTTCAATGTAATCACAAGTGTCCTTCATAAGTATATGAGGGTACAGGTCATCAATGAGGCCTCCTATGGGGGTTATAAAGCAGGAAGATGGACTCTCCCCAAGAGCCTCCAGAAAGAAATGCAACCCTGCCAAAATCATTTATTTTGGTGATGCTCATTTTGGACTTCTGACCTCCAGAATTGTAAGATAATAACTTAGTTCACTAAATTTATGGTAATTTGGTACAGCAGAAATATAAAACTAATACAACAGGCATTACTCTATTATGTAACCTCAAAATTGTCTCCTTTTTGAAGACATAGAATGGGAAAATCATAAGCCTTAAGGAAGAGTGAGAGTTGTTATCACTAATATTTGTGTGAACATGCATACCAAACATTAAATGATGAGAAATTGTGATGTTATTAAAATTTTACTCTATCAGAAGTTTGCCCCAGACTTGTTCTGGGAAAATGATCATTTAACAGTAATTTCTTTTACACTATAGTTAATTATAGTAAAGTAAATAATAAAGACATCTACCTTTTCTTTTAAACCTATCATAAAGGGAATCGTATTCCATGTACCCATTTTTTATTGGAGCCTTTCAAACTCCAATGTAGATGAATAAATTACAACTATAAACAACTTCTTAGATAAGTTCACAAATTTCTATTTCTCTATCTGTGAGTATTTGTTCTCAAGTTGTAGGAAATATTTTCACGGATTTCTTTTCTTGACTTTCGGGCATGATTTCCTTGCCCATATTCTAAATATGGAAAAGACGGCAATAGAGGAGGGGTGAATTCACAGGTTCTACTCAGCATTCACAGTCATAGTGCTCTAGGTACAAATAACAAAGTGCTTAATGGACACTTGATGGAAGGATTGAAGTTTGTTTAATTCTCTTGGGAGTAAATATGGCAGCGTTCTTTATATTTTGTTTTTTGATGTCATTAAATGTTTGGTATAACTTTTGAGAAACTGGTAGCTCACTAAATTTTGCAAATATCGAGGAGCCTTTTTTTAATAGAACACTTTTTATTGAAGCATAATGTGAACATAGGTAAGTGCACACCTCTTAAGAGTGCAGCTTAATTGTCAGAAACTGAAATACCTGTGTAAGCAGCACATGGCTCAAGATACAGAACCTTACTAGAAGCCCACTTGCCTTCACCTTTTTCTCCTTTCTAGTCTCTACCCCAAGTCAAACTGAATCGCTTTTTTGACTTCTGAAACCGTATATTGATACTGCCTCTTTCTGTTATAGTAATAAAAACATACAGGGTTTTTTTTTTCTCTTTTTTTACTTTGGTCTGGCTTCCTTTGCTTAATATTGGATCCATGTGATTTATCTAAGAAGTTGCTTATAGTTATAATTTGTCCATCTGCATTGCTATAAAGACTTTGAACTCTGTGATTGTAGCAAACTCAATTTCTCTGTTCCACTGATAAACATGGAGTAGTTCCAGTTTTCAGCAACTACAAACTGTTATAAATATTCTAATACAAAACCTTCAGTGAATATCTATACTCAGTTTTCCTAAGTATATCTCCAAAGTTGGAATTGCTAATTCATAGGGTAAGTATCTGTTTAGCATTAGTATCTCCACACAGTTCCTCAGAGTGCTTCTACAAATTCTCCGTTCTAGAAGTGAGATCAGAGTTCCAGTTGCTCCCGATGCTGGTTTGTGCCTTTGAACTCTTGTATTTTCTCATTCTTGTCCATCTGGTAGGTGTGCAGTGATATTGTGTTGAGTTTTTAGCATTCATTTCTTGAGTGATGAAGGACATGTTTAATAACTTTTCATATTTCCATATATCTGTAGTGATCAAACTAACCTTTTGTCCCTTTTTAAGCTTTTTTTTTCTCATTTATTTATACGAATTTTAAATATACTTACTGAGCCCTTTATTGGTTACATGTATTGTATTCCCCAAACAGTAGTTTTCTTTTTCACTCCATCAGTAACGTGTTTTTTTTTTTTTATAAATGGAAACTTAATTTTTATGTGCTCCACTTTTAGTTTTTGTTTTTCTTCATTCACATTAGTGGAGTGTTTTCTATTTGTTTGTTTAACATTCAGGTTAAGCAAAATTTTCCTATATTAAAAAAGTTATGACTATATATTTTTTCCATCTAAGCATAATTTTTATAGCCTCAAGATAATCTCACAGTATAAAGGTCCTTAATCACATCTGCAAAGTACTCTATTACATGAGTTTAAATATTTGCACAGATTCCATGAATTAGGATAGATCTATAAAGGGGAGAGTGATCACTATGACTACCACAATGGATGATTGCACATAAATACCAACAAATTACATATAAATATATATCAAGTAATAGTGAGTAATTATATATAATGCATAATATGCATATATAAGAATATAAATAATAAGAAAATATTAAATGAATAAAGAGATTCTCTTTGAGATCAGGACAGGAGACAGCTAGTATTCTGAGCTTTAAATTAAAAGCCCTTTGGAATGAATTTCCTTTTATGGATAATTAAAATTTTAAGCATTAAATGGGTCCCAGACACCAGTTTTTATTTAAGTGCAATCCAGTTTAAAATGTCATGAATCTTTATCCACTAAATTTCATACCATTGAGACATAAAATAAAAATTAGTAATATTGTTAAACAAACTTAATGCACCCTTGTCAGTCTTTAACAAATTAAGCATTCATGCACACATGCTCATTAACTTACCTACACATGCACAATACTTATAATCAAAGTTCATAATTTATTAAAAAGTGAAATACTAGGAGTGCCTGAATGGCTCAGTCAGTTAACGGTCTGACTTTTGATTTTGGTTTAGGTCATGATCTCACTGTCCTGAGTCTGAGCCCCAGGTCAGGACCCCACATCAAGGGTAGAGCTTACTTAAGATTCTTTCCTTTTCTCAATCTCTCTCCCTCTCAAGTAGGTAAATAAATAAATAGTTTTAAAAATAAGTGAATAGGACACCTGGGTGGCTCAGTCGGTTAAGTGTCTGGCTTCTGCTCAGGTCATGATCTCACAGCCCGTGGGCTCAAGCCCCACATTGGGCTCTGTGCTGACAGCTCAGAGCCTGGAGCCTGATTCAGATTCTGTGTCTCCCTCTTTCTCTGCCTCTCCCCCGCTTACTCTCTGTCTCTCAAAATAAAATAAAGACATGAAAAATAATTTAAAAAATAACTGAAACACTAAAACCTCATTAAGGAGTCGCTTAAATTCACCATGAATCAAGCTATGAATGAAAACTAAAGTATATCTTAAACATAGAAAATCAAAAATAGTACTGGTGACTTCAAATTAAGCATGATGGGTTAGAAATAGTTTTATCTGTATTCTCTCTGGAAGACAAAAGTAGAATTTAACGCATTTTTTAAATAATTTTAAAATTTAAAAATTTTCAATTATAACAAAATATAAGAAAGGTCAAACAATCAGATGTTTACACATTCTTGAGATAACAAAAGTAAAGAGTAAAACAGTGAGGGCCTTATCAAAAGAAAAAAAAAAAAAGATACCAAAGAGCTTTATACCCATGGCATTAAAAAAGTAAGAGCAGTTGTGCCCCTTTATCCTGGGAAGATGTAGAGAGGAATGAATCAGTTTCCTGAGAACACAAAGGCTAAAAGAAAGATTACTTGATCTCATAAACTCACAAACCCTCTGCCTTACAGTAAAGACAAGATCCACTTCCACATGGTCAGAAAGAGAATGTATGTTCCATTATGAAATGAAGCCAGAGCTTGCTCTACCCCAAGGTACAAGGCAACAGGGAATGGCTAAGGGGAATCGTTCTAGAAACAGAGATACAGGATTAATATGGATTTTCCATGAAGGACCACACAGTTGTACTTTAGGTTTGCAACCAGCTAACTGTGACTTGTAGCTTGAAGGAAATTATAGGCAATGTGTAAGTAAATGAACGTGGCTGTGTTTTAATAAAATTTTACTTATAATAACAGTCTAGATTGGGCCTATATGCAGTGATTTGCTGACTTCTGAATAAAGTGTGCATATTTAAGAATAAGATCATTAGCAGTCTTTCTCAAGTTGGCAACCCATCGTACATTAACCAAGCATAGATGAATGCATACTACCCAAGGTAAGACTCAAAAATTTCTCTCTGAAAAAACTTATTATCCAAGAGAAAAGAACTACTTATAATTGTTGCTTGGGAGACCCCAGACAAACCATTCTATCTCTACATGATCAATTTCAGTGAAGTTCTAGCATGATAATGTGCATATAGAGCCTCTGGTAAGGTTTTTTGTACCTCAATCTAAAGTATTAATGGAGAAAAAACCCTCATCAGATATTTGAGAAATGTTTAACATGAAAGACAAATTTAAAAAAACCCAAGAACAAAGATTTTAGAGGTAAAAAGTTACAGTAGGCAGAAATTTGAAACTGTATTACATATATGTTTTCTAAGTTTATTTTTTGATTTTTGAGAAACAGAGAGAAAAAGTATATGCAAGCAAGGGAGGGATAGAGAGAGAGGAATAGAAATCCAGGAAGGCTCCATGCTGTCAGTGCACTCTTGAGGTTTGATCCCACAAATCATGATATCATGACCTAAGCTGAAATCAGGAATTGGACGTTTCACTGACGGAACCACCCAGGTGCCCAGAAACTGTATTAGATATTAATATTTATTATTAATGTCCCCCTGAAATAGAGGTGAAAAATTATATTCATGAAACAAGAAGATGATACACATTTGGAATCATTTATCATGTTATTCAACAAGTGTGATATCTGCCATGTACAAGACTCACTTTAGATATTTGACACATAGCCCTAAAATATAAAAATTTCTGCTTTCATAGAGCTGCCATTTCAATCAAGGGGGAAGATAAAGTTATTAATACCAAAATAAATGTAACAATAGAATATAGTTAATACTATGAAGAAAATATGTGACAAGATAAGTCAAATCAGGAGTTTTTAGAATTGCACTCTTAAGTAGCATGGTCAGGTAACGTCATTGGTTAGATAGTGTTTGAGCAATGGCTAAGTTAGCTCTTAGCCAGCTCTCAGTCAGCTGTTATTCCACTAGCCTTGTAGATGTCTTGAAAGACTGATCTTCACAGAGGAAGCAGCCAATACAACCTCTAAAGGCAAAGGTATGCCTGGAGTATGTGAAGAACAGAAATAAAATCAATGTGGCTGAGGTGGAGGGGATGAGGAGAAAATAGGAGATAATGATGTAGAAGGGGTAGTAAGCCAAATAAAAGAATTTTCTAGATCAGAGATCAGAGATTCTCATAGCATGAGCCACAGATCTTTGAATGAGACCATTTATGGGAGTTTTTGAGATTAAAAAATATTCTCATAAAATAAGATATTTTTGTAATTTTTAGTTTAAACACTTAAACACGGATAGCACAAAGTGATGGTGGGTAATACAGCTGGCATTTTAACATTATGGAGAAAATAACACCAAACTGTATTAGGGGTCACTATAGGCTTATCGACCAAATACTCACATTGAGGGAAATAACTGACCATTTTACCTAAGACTGTTCTTGATGATGCAGTAAAAATTACTAATTTGAATAAATCTCAACCCTTTTCATATAATCTTTTCAAACGCCTTTTTTCATAGTTGTGTGTGACAAAAATAAAAGTAGACATAAAGCAATACTGTTGTAATGAAAGTACAAGGGGACTTACAAGACGTGCTTTCTGAGTTGAACTAGCTGCTTTTATCATCAAAAACCATTTTATGTCAGAGAGTGTTTATTCTGAATTAAGGAAGATAATTTCTCAAAAATAAGCCTCTAAGATTTCAAGGATAACAGTTACAGTATTTGTCACGAATGCAAGATTTGGATTTTCAAAACAAAATTGCATTTTGACTTTTTAAAAATAAGTAGTAATATTAATGAATTTTATATTTTTGATAATGTATAATATAATGGGTCAACATTCTAGAAGATATGCATAAATAAGTGAACCAATTCTGAACGTTGCATGTTATTAGAAATCCTCTATTCAAAATGAAAGAATGATCAATTAATTATAATGTAACTGAGCAGAAATTTCCACTGACATTGCTACAGATTTTATACCATAATTTGCCTTTAACTGAATACCACTTGACAGGTTTTAATGTGATAGTAATGAAAAATATATATTAAAATACTCCTTTCTTTTCCAAGAAATGATGTCTGCATGAAACCAGGTTTTCTTCATACACCTCAACCAAACAAAATGTCACAAAGTGAATATAGTTACAAATATGAGAATCTTGCTCTCATTTATTAAACATTTAAGAGATTTGAAAAACTATAAGACAATGTCACTCTTAATATTTTGATATTTGAGAAAATTTTTTAACATTTAAGTTAAATGGTATTTGTTACATTTAAGAGGGTTATTATGGCTGTTTTAAATGACTATTTTAAAACTTCATTAGTTTTTAGCTAATGTGATATCGAGAGATGTAAAACATAAACTTAATACATATAAGTTCATTGGAGTTCTCCAGATTTATTAATATGGGTGTCTTGAGACTAAATATTTTCATCTATCATCTTATAACATGTGACATCTTTGTTTTTACACATTTTCTTCATTCATCAGGAGTCCAGAGTAAGCCCTATTCACTCAGTGCCAACCAAAATGTTTTTTGTTTTTTTTTAATGAAGGGAGTTCTTTCTTGTTGACCAGCTTAGGAATTAGCAATATCTACTTTAATGGTTAATATAACCTTTTGCCAGACGCCAAAAGGCAGAAAATACCCATGGAGGAAATGTCTTGAAAAACATTTTGAGGACTATATTTGAAATCCTGAAGCCAGTTATAACATTAGAAATTTATATCTACCCCTTGTGCTTTAACTTTGAGCATCAGTAGCAAGAAAGAGCCATTTCCTATTGCCAATGGAAATCATAAATAGTTTTGGAGAGGATTTAGAAGACATCGGAGAAGCAAATAATATCATGTATTTCATACTTTCAGCATGTTAGGCAATAATTATAGCTCATTTTTATTATAATTTCATAACAAATAGAGTTTCTATTCCCCACCCCCATATCCCTATATTTCAGTTCTCTCCAGTAGCCAAGGCCTGTCTTTACAATAGAAAACTCAATAGGGGGTGCCTGTATGACTCAGTAGGTAGAGCATCCCACTCCTAATGTCCTCTCAGGTCATGATTTTAGGATCAGGAGATTGAGCCCCGTGTTGGACTCTGTGCCATCCTGCTTAAGTCTCAGTCTCTCTCTCTCTCTCTCTCTCTCTCTCTCTCTCTCTTTCTCTCCCTCTCCCTCTCTCTCTTGGAGAAAGAAGGAAGGAAGGAAGGAAGGAAGGAAGGAAGGAAGGAAGGAAGGAAGGAAGGAAGAAGAAAGGAAGAAAGAAAGAAAGAAAGAAAGAAAGAAAGAAAGAAAGAAAGAAAGAAAGAAAGGAGGAAGGAAGGAAGGAGGAAGGAAGGAAGGAAGGAAGGAAGGAAGGAAGGAAGGAAGGAAGGAAGGAAGAAAAAGAAAGAAAGAAAGAAAGAAAGAAAGAAAGAAAGAAAGAAAGAAAGAAAGAAAGAAAGAAAAGAGAAAACTCAATTAGTCCTTCCTTTTGGCCAATACAGCCATGTATATAGTACCTGTTTCAGAAATTTTGGAGGACATCTGATGTACACTAATTTGTACACTAACCTGAGCCAGTTTATGAGAGTCCTTCATCAATTCTCAATAGAATTGTTTGCTGACTACATAAACTTAGGTCCAGGGTGCTACCTATAGGCTCACACAGCCCCCAGCACTGTTCTCATCTTAGCACTTATCATGGCATGTTGTATATTTTTTTAAGAAACTGGTCTATATTCCAATTTGACTAACTTCTATACAAGCAGGGGTCATGTCTTCCTTGTTCATCACTTTATCCTCAGTAATTAACTAGCCTTGGGAACACATTTTAGTATTATAGAGAGGATTTTAACTTGTGTTGTTTGTTTTAATGTTCCACATTTCAGTGATATAGTAGCATTCACTGCCTTAGGAGGAAAGATGGTAAATAATGAAAAAAAAAGTTACACTGAGCCCTATTTTATACGTAAGTATTTTAAGTTATTGTAAAACAGTAATGTGCAATCCAATGTGCTTTTGATTATCAAAAGCTAGGCAATTGAAAGAGAAAAGCTTTTTTCCCCTAAATATCAGGATTTCTGTATCGTGAGCTAAATTTGGAACATTAAAAAGCTAGAATTAATATCCACGAACTACTGGATCACAAATAATGCGTCAATTAACTTGGAGCTGTTGTCCTGAAAACAGGGAAGAGATAAAACTCCTCTGGGATTGGAAACTTGGAGAGGATTAGTAAAACAGAATATAGAGTTTAGATGCTAGTGATGCTAGTCATATTTCTTAGCCACCATTAGGGCCAAAATACAGGTATGGTAGTGGAGATGACCTCTCTAGAAGTCAACTGCTAGGTTTGGGACCAGAAAACGCAGGGGACTTTTGGGCTACCCATCCTCTGGAACTCTGGAAATGGATAAATACATGCAAAATGCCTGTGGCCAAAACAGCTGCCATAAAGTAAAAATGGCAATGTGGCCGGTTTAGTCGATTAGTGTCTGGTATAGACTCCCTGCATTTCAAATCTCCTTTAACTTGTATGAGACATGGATAATACCCCAAAATTTTCAGGATATAAGTCTCTGAGAGAAATACTAACCCAGCTGTCGTGAAATTGTTGTGAGGATTATGGAATTCAGAGCTGGAGCTACAAAAGCTATGAAGCCAAGTTTGGGGTACAGTCATCCAAAAGGATACTTGAGTTATTTCCAGAACAGTCATCATACTTTGCCTGTTCCATAAGATTGGATAAAACACCAACTAGGACTGTTCATGATAAAGACAAAAACCAAGTCTCGGCATCACATAGAAAAGCTAGACCCTAGCCGAGGCTAGTGAGGACAAAAAGTACTCAAACCACATGTACCCCACAATTCCAGGACTATGAAGAGTGGTCTATTAAAATCTGTTCAAACCAGCTCATTTAGAGCTGACTATGGGTATTTCTTTCCAACTCCATATTCAATGATGTCAAGATGGAAATTTGAAATTGGCCACCATGAGGGCATTTGTGCCATGAACTTGGAAACCTTCCAAATGGGTGTCTTTCTGCCACCCCCCACCCCCAGAGGCATGGTTGTTAAGCATTTGCCAACACATCACAGATGATATGTAAGCCTATTGTGTATTTAGATTTTCCTGGGAAGAGAGAAAATACTAGAGTAAAAATCATCAGACACCACCTTGAATTGGCAAGAATGGATGTCCAATTCTGCAAAAATGATTCCTAAGAGCTAAATAAACTTAAGCTATACAGAAAAATAAAATTTAAAAAACATTGCTTTAATCTCTGTCAGCTAATTTAGACTGTAAAATTATGCAAACAATAAACTTGTTAGTTGAATGAACAAATAACCTGATGTTATCTTAACTATTAACCTATCAGAATTCAAGGAAAATATGATACCCTATTACTATTCAACTTACCCTTAGTTAGTCATGTCTGTTTTCTCTACTGAGAAAGCTTTCTGCAGCAAAGATACTTTTGTTTTAAACATGTTGAATTAATCATCCGGAGAGTGAAAGTCAGCCTTCTGATAGTTTTGTTAATACAGCACATGTAGTCCATTGTACTGCATTCCTGACTGTGCTTCCAAAAATATCCACAGGGTCAATGCCATCAGCAAGACTTTTTTTCATTCAAGTTATAAATTGGTGCCAAAGTAGCTTACAAATTTGCATTAATTACTAGCTCTTGCAGTGGTTTACAGGGGAAAGCAAATCAAAGCCTTTGGTGAAGTCTGGAGTTTCCTAGATGTAGTTTTGCCCTGGTGAAGCCATGTTTTCCCTGGATTGTCAGCAAGCAACTTGAGTCAGTCTCAGAAACTTTTAGGTTTGGGGTTGGCCAGTTCCCCAGAAATGCTTACCAAGCCACCATCATGCTAAGCATCATTTTTTCTGAAAGCTCTTTCATGGTTAACACAATCTAAGTACTAGACTTTCACAAATCAGCAATATCTTCCATCCAAACATCTATAAATTTGCATTTATTTTATGTGATTATTTAATTAGTAGCCAGCTCCCAGCCTGTAAGATCAGCGAGAGTCTGATCTTGTTAGCTTTCTCTACCTATTGTGTTGTGTCGCTAGAATACCATGTAGCTTGTAGTCAACACTAACATGTGTTTGTCGGATAAATAAATGATAATTACAAAAATGTACAATAGTTAATATTTTATATATTTCCAAAGAAGTCTTATAAATGAGATTCAAACAATTAGTAGGAATATATAATTCAAACTGATAAGAAATAAATAGAAATGATAAAGAAAAGTTTAGCATCACTATCACTCAAAAATTTGAAATTAAACCAGCATTTTAATAAGCAATAATAAAGAAATACTAAGTGATAGTGAGGTTTTGATAAGAAGATATACAGGTTCCCAAATGGAAAGAATAGGGCTCTGTGTAAGTTTCTGATAGAAAACTTGTCAATATCAATAAAAATGCATACTTTTCTACAACAACTCCATTTTGTTCAATTATCTTCAGGAAATATTTGCAAAGATGGAAAAAAACAACGTTTACTAAAACATTAAAATGGAAATTAAACATTTAAATATCAGGATTTATATAATATTTTAGTTATGAAGAAAGTATGAAGTACCATAAAAATGATGTAGTATATATTCATTGACTCATTTAGCAATTTATTGACAATATATTTTAGTGGAGTCCATGATGAGGAACTTTAAATGTTTGATATGTCACATCCCAGAAGGCTATGCACCGAAGTGTATACAGTGCTTATCTTTGATGCTATAAATCTTCAGGTATTTCCATTTTTTTCTCTTTTTGGGTTTCTAAGTTTTGAGTGTTTTCTGCTTTGATATTGCATTACTTGAATAAATTATTAAGAGAGGATTAAAAGAAGTAGTGGTAAAGCATGAAGTAGTTTCTGCAGCCCACTGAAATTGGTTTCAAGATAAATGTTTCAAAAAAGAAGAGTTGGGTTTGAATATCGAAGCAGGAATTTTAAACTGAAAATTTTATGCATAGGAGCTTAATACTTTCACATCAAAGCTGTTATTTTCTAATTTAACCTTCTGATGTATCAGAAACATTATCTTTGTGTACTCTTAAGAAAGAGACATAGTTAGAGGTCAAATGCGAAGGTCTAAGTTTAAAGTGATTTATTTATGTTATTTTTTTTACTACAGAGAATCTAAAGAACAGGTGGTATTTTTACCCCCTCAGGTGGTAAGCAGCAAATGAGTTTTGCTTTGTATAGGTCTGTCTTTCCCCCTTTTTAACTGTCAGGGCAGAAACACGTTAAGTCCATATAAATGGGGAACACCTGCTGTGGAAAACATCCCTTTTGACTTAAAAGGAGCATTAAAGCTCTGTCACTTTACTGAAATGATCAAAAACATAAGTACTAAGATATCCAGGTTATAAATGTTACAAGTAGGAAAAATGTGTTTTGCTGGGGGTTTTTTTTGGGGGGGGAGGGGACAGTGTTTACTTGTGACTAATCAATCTCTTGTTATTACTCTTTACCTACAATGAAGCAGAATAAAATGTGGATAATGAACACAGCCCTGGGGGAGGATGATCTAGGTTCTAGCCCCCACTCCACAACCTTCCAGCTCAATAACTGTGAACTAGTTGATAACCTAACTGACGAAACAGAGATAACAATACTTATTTATACTATCACTGTGGGAATGAAATGAAGTAATAAATGTAGTATTCAACCAGTGTTAATTTTTAACGTACCTCATTTTAGTAACTCAGTAAGAGCTTTAATGATTCCCAATTGTACTTTCCATCTTCAAGGCACCAATACTTCTGATTATTCTTTTTGGGATAAAAGTCACTTTCTGGGCTTTGACTTATCTTGACTAGCTATCCAACAAAACATGTATATCAAGTCTTCCTTAGGTCATTTCCAGAAACTTTCATAGAAAAATTACTTTTTTTTTCCTTAAGACCAAACTTCCAGAACTTTGCATTAGATACTGCTGGATAGATTTAGCTACCTATTTTTAAGGCACAATTCTGACTTCAACATTTTAAGAAAATGCTTACCCAAGGTACTGTCGATCTTAAATATTTTGAGGCATGATTGTCTGTCAATGATTGAATGTTCCAAAGAGTTTTCCTTTTATTTAATTTGTCATGCACAAAAACTAACCTGAAGATAGAAATACATTTAGGTTATAGTATTGATCTTGAAGATACAAATATATGTAGAGCAAAGTTTCTCAACTTAGAACCATCAACATGCTGAACTGTCTTTTTTTTTTTTTGGTCATTATAAGAGGCTGTCATGTGCTTTGAAGGGTGGTAGACAGCACACCTGTCTACTGCAATGTACCCACTAGATTTTTGTTGGTGTTGCTTACTAGATTACAGTAGCATCCAGCTCCCAGTTGGGACAACCAAAAATGTCTCTAAACATTATTCAATGTCCTTTGAGAAGCAAAATAAGCCTTCATTGTAAATGATTAAAAACTAAAAAAAATTTGTATCACCATAATTAATAACTATGCATTTAAAAAATACATGTCACTCTCAAGTAAATTTGCCATAATTAAAGCAAATTGTCTTGAAGATATAAGCTCGTAATCAGGAATCAACCTATTAAATCTTTCTGTAGATACCAGTTCTAGAAGGTTGATTTTATAATTAAATACGTGGTAAAGAGGGACAGAAAGAAATATTGGGGTTGTGAGTCTTCAGCAAGTCTCTCCATCGTGAATTGTCCTTACTACGATTCATGCCTGTGATACAAAACAGTCACCAGCTAGACTCCAAGACCTGACCTTACTGCCCACCGAGCTTTGTCCCACAGTCTTCCTTAAGCTCTACTTTCCAATTTATCTCTTAACTCAGGCAAATGGAAAATGAACTACTAAAGAATAGGGACTGACAAGACCTCTAGTCTGTCCATACCACCCTGACCACCCAGACCAGTTTGGCTTAACCCCTGGCTTGTGAGCCTATGCAGACCACAGAGAGGGGCCTCTAAAATGACTGATGACTACCTTTACCTCATTATAATACTAAAATCTCCACTCAAGGAGGAGCCTCAGCCTCATTTGCAAAACATACAATGTATCTATAGGCATGTTTCTTTTAGGAGAATGCCCCACCTCTATTTCCCTTGACAAGGATTCTCTATATAAATATTCATCCTAACCCTAAATAAAAGGTGCCCATCCTCTCTTACTTGGGAAGTCATGGCCTTGGAAACCATTCCCTGTGACCTCCTTATGTGCATTAAAATTTTCCTTGTGCAACAACTCAACCTGCTGCAGTTTCTGATTTAACTCACCAAGGAGTGAACCCACATTGGTTTGGTTACAAAACCAATTTACGCACATAAGCCAGAAGCAAGGCTGCCCCAGGGGTGGGATTGAGCCAAATCAGAGGCATCTTATATGCACTCTGTTCACCAAAGTTGTGGTTTACTTTTGCCTTGGACACATGGAAAATCCAAATTTTACTTAACATATGAAAGAATCAGAGATGCTTTCTTTCATGAAAGCATGCCTCTAAGTGTTGTTAAGTGTTAACAATTTGATTGGTGGTGATATAGAAAGAACATGGGTTTCCGTCCGAGTAAGAAATATTTGGGTTAAATCCTTCTGAACACTTACTAGCTGTGCAATATCAGATGTTGGTTTGCAAGCTTCCCTGGGGAGCTTCCAGGGTGAAATCTGAAACTATTCCAAGAGCAGGGAGAGACCAGAAGCCACGCAGATCTGTAGGTGGTTGGCTTAAGAAACAAGGGAATTTACAAACCAGCCTCAGCCTCCCTGGCCTCAAGACTAGGAGATCTCTGCACAACTGCCAGCCAAATCTTTGTTTATATAGAAGACTTACCTTGGTTCCATCACATATACCATGCAGAGAGTCTCAATACTGCTAACAGCCAAATCTGAAGTAAGGTCGGTTTGCAAGGTGGAGGCCTCCCACCATCAGATTGGCTACCAGTGTCTACACACACTCAACCCCCACTCAATTTCTGCTTGAGCACTGACCCCCAAGTTGCTTGACTGATATCAGGAGTGACTTACCTTCTTATGCTAAAAATATGTGAATTGTACCTTATGAAAAAACTTATTATAGGAGTTTCTTCTTTTGTGATGAGAGGAGCAAATGTTACATTTCTCAAGAAACCTGTTTTTCTTCCCCTGGAGAAAACAGGCTATTGACCTCTGCTCACAAAAGAACTATCTCTTGCCTTTGCTATGCTAAAAACATTGCCTTGTATTTGAATGCTAAAGATACCTTCCTTCCCCATGTGATAAGCATCTAGTCACCTACTTCAATCACTATTGATAAAGATCATGCATGAGTCTTCTACCAATCTATGTCCTGGGAAATTTTTACATGCCAAAGAATTTGTCATCAGAAATTATTGTCTAAGGCAATTGCCACTTCTGTTTTGTACCCCATACATTTTTTCAGTAAATAAAGCTGACTCTTGGGTCAGTGAAGAGATGCCTGCTTGGCGATCAGGAAGAAGCTGAGGCTCTCTCACTCTCTTTCCCTGACACCATCCATTTTTCAGGGAGCCCTGGACCTGCGGGACCTAGACTCCGGCACTCCACCACATTGCAGTCTCAAGGTTATGTCCTTGGAGCAGTTTTCAAACGGAAGGCTAATGGAGCGCACGGTCCACAGAGAGAGTGAGGAGCTTACCAGTGTTCCAGCTCACAGTTCAAGAGTCAGTCATGGCCTCTTGATGACCTCCCCCAACATCAGACAAGCCTTTTGTTTGTTTTATGCTTCCAATTTTTCTTTTTTTTTTTTTAAATGTTTACTTATTTTGAGTGAGAGACAGAATGTGAGGGGGAGGGTCAGAAAGAGGGAGACACAGAATCCAAAGACCGATTCAGGGCTTGAACCAACATATTGCAAGACCATGACCTGAGCTGGAGTCTCTCACCTAACCAACTGAGCAACCCAGGCACCCACCAGCTTTTTATTTTAACAGTGAAATGGCATTAACAATCTACAGGATTATTAAAAGTAAATTTAAAAATTCAAAATAGCATAATGCCTTGAACATAATGTTTAATAAATATTTGTTAAATGAGTAAATCATAATTAAAGTGACCCTTAAGAGCCAGGATATCTATAAACACAGTATTTTATTCTAAGGGAAAAAAGTTTCAGAAAAGAAAACAGGGAGATAAAGGAGGGGGAAACTTCCCTTTCAGATGTCAGAATAGTATTTTAGTGAAGCCAGTATTTTATGTACCATGGAACTTCAAGTATCATTCAAAGAAAGCCACCTATAGTCATGTCATGCTCAAAATATTAAACCAATTCTAAGTTAGCAAGGATAAAAATAAAACCTTCAGTATGTTTTAGTCAATTGCCTCCTAAACACTTCACTGGACTTAAATTCTGTGCAGGTAACACCCTTTAACCACCAAGAGTGTTAATATCAAACTTTAATTTTCCCACTTATTATTTTGTATTGTAGCATGCATTTTAAGGTCTTCAACATGTGATTTAGGACAGTTTGAATTATCTCAAGTTTTTTCTAGTGTGTGGCGGGGGGTAGTGGATTTACCTTCCTCAACATAATTTTGCAGAAGTAACAGTTTATTATTTGATAGACATTTAATACAAGAATATAAAACTCCGATGGTCTTAATTTGCGCATCAAACATTTATAAAGTACCCTCTACATAACAAGCACTGTAGTCGACATTAGAGCTACCAGACATAGAAAGCCTGGAGCACGACTTCTGGGGTGTAAAAGAGAGAACCAAGTACTAGGATATGTTATAATAAATGATACAATATAAGTAAACAAGGACTCTGTGAGAGAATAAAAAATCTACCTTAATGTACGCTTGCTAATCAACTAAGAGAAGCTGTTTTTGAAATGTGGGGTATGAAATATGTCAAACTTTATTCATCAGATGTTTGAATGCATTTGAGATGAAACCCTTGAAGTCCATCCAACCAAGGTTCTCTCATTTACCTGTACTTTAGAATCACGTGAAGATTTTAAACTCCTGACATCCAAGTCAATACTCCAGATCTATTAAATTAGAATTTCTGGGGTTGGAACCTAGGAAGCAGGAATTAAAAATCTCAGACTTCAGAGGGCAGCCTCGTTTGAAAAACTCTCATATAAAAATAACTGTTATTAATGTCTAAAATAAGCTCAGTGTTTTGCTGGCCACTCAATTTGGCTATGAATTTTGTAAGACACAAAACTAGGATTGTTGCTTTTATAAAAGCAAGCATGTGCATTTTCCAGGAAAAAAGATAATAATGCAAGACTGTTTTTGTTCACATTAAACCGAATAATTGTACAATATGTTATTTGTAATTGCAGTTAAATTAAATCAGCTGTACTATACCCCTGTTTTTGTTATCTCGGGTGAACACAGTAATGGTTTGGTAGTAGACCTGTTATCTAATCTGAGTTAATGATAACCTTCCCCTGAGCTTTGGCTGATATTGTTGGATATTTTTCCTTAGTAGTGTTCCCATAGTCTTGTCCAGGTGCTAAATTGTAGGGTTGAGTTTTCTGGTGACTGTGTTTGTTTTCTTTTTAGAAGAGCCAGTCTGTAAGTGAGGAAAACAGAGGAGATAGCTAGAGCAGGCGGGGGAGGGGGTCCTGGCTTTTTTTGAGCATCTGGATGCAGCTGGGCAGAGTTTATCCTAAGGACCTTCCCAGAAACATGCAAAAAGAAAGTGTTTTTTTCTGTTTTGTTTTGGGGTTTTTTTTTGGCCTAGGATTTAGTAGAAGTGAATTTCTAACTCTGCATATAAAAGCCTTTTGATATCTCGATATCTCACTTAAAAGTTTAAAGGCATGATACCTGTAATGATTCTTTCTGTGATTGATTAGGTTATAAAGTTAAATAAATTTAGTGAGATCATCTGAGTTAGCGGAGACTGGGATGAGGGATTAACCTGAGATAATTATAATCAGGGTGTTCTTTTTTATGTCATTAACTTATGCCATAGAAAGGTGATGTATTAGTTATCTATGTCATTTTGGATTGGAAAGGATTATTTGTTTTTGGAAGAGGCATGGAAATGAGGATTAAATTGTGGTATTTACTGATAATTGGTTGCTCCATATAGGATACTGAGGTAAGGAAGTATGCTGCAAGGCTATGATTAGTATAAGGACAAAAAAACTATGTAGCAAAATTAGTATCTAAGGAAAAAGAATTCTGCAGCCATAGACTATTATTTGTATCTATCTATCTAGATAGATAGATATTTAATTTTTATTTTAGAGAGAGAAAGAGAGTTGGGGAGAGGGGCAATGGGAAAGGAAGAGAGAAAGAGAGAGACAGAGAGAGAGAGAATCCCAAGCAAGCTCCACATTGACAGTATGGAGCCTCCCACATGGGGCTTACTCCCATGCACTGTGACATCATACCCTGAGCCGAAATCAAGAGATGGGCACTTAACCAACTGAGCCACCCAGGTGCCCCTTTTAATGTACTTTTGACCAGTAAAAAAAATACCTTCACACAATTCTGTTAAATGCAGAAATGTTTTTCTGCAGACGAAAAATAAAATGAGGCTTGATGCACATATTTGTCAAGAGTGTCCTATACAATGAATGAGATTTGGTCTACAATTGCATAGGATAGTGTTAAGAAAATCTATATTTCTGATGAAAGTCTCATGGTGGTTTTTAATATTTTTCTAATTTTACTAAATTTCAATTACAAAGAGCATTGGCCCTTACTAAATTAATGTAACTTGAAAGGAGTTGAAAACAGAATAAACTGAGAATTTTGTTATAAATCAAGTGATTCTAATAACTCTATTTATGATGTGTCAAATTCTTGAACAAGAAGATTAGCTTAATTTAGCCTTAGGTTTATTTATTGTTTGGGGGACAAAATGCACACATTTCATGATATGAGAAGCTTATCTTTTGTGATGGATTACTCACAGAAGGGATCCCTAGAAGATAAATCTAATTGTAATAATAGCTACAATAAAAAGAGAGAAACATTTTTCATTTAGATTTACACATATGATTTTTTTTTTCTAATTTTGTCCTTCCTGTCACCAAGAAGCAGTCTCAGAATTCCAACTTGTTCCTCTGTATGTTATTGATCATTTTCTTTTTTCCTTTCTCAGTCAGTGGAGAGACTTAGGCTTCATGTCAAGCAGATCTGGACCTCAGTTCTAATTTTACCAAGGGAGAGACTTTTGACCTTGGGTGTTTCTGTAAAGCATCAGGGCCTTAGTTTTTTCATGTGAAATAGGGATAATAATGGCAGGACTTCAATAAATGGCAATTGTCTTTATTTGATTAGGTTGATACTTATGTTAAGTATGTTGTTTCATAATAACTTGGGCAATAAAATTACTAGGGTACTTATTCAATAGGGTAAATTGTAATTTTATTCTTAGTGTAACATATCATAAATCCTTGTCTACTTTAACTAGTAAATCTATCCCCAGACCTTAAGTTTTTCATTCTCACCCCTGGTAGAGAAAATACCCACAGACTGATATTTATATTTTCTTATTCTTAAACTTCATGTGTCTAAAATTATTTCATCAAAGGGCCCTTCCATTTCTCCCCTCCTTCCAAAGTTTCCCATTACTTTGTATGCAAGTGTCTTTTTTTTCTTCTAAATTTTCTCAGGCAAGATTAGCAGTCATTTTTAATTTCCTTCTTCACGTGTTGTAGCTCATCTGTCAACAATGTCACCACATTTTTCCCGCCTCTCAAAGCATGTCTCTGACTTTTTCTCCTGTCATTTCTACTGTCATTTCTGTCTGGGCCTTCATCAACTCATTCCCTTCTCTTTACCCATGATGAAGCTTAATTAATGAAAAATGATATACACACATAAATAAAGGTGGAGAGTATATATTTCATATTCTGATGGTTGAAAGTCTAATAGAAGCAATAGTTCTAAAACTATTTCAGATTTGAAACTCGTGCTTTCTTTCATATTAATTTAAATCATCTTAAATTGATTTGGCTTGATCAAAGTATAATTTTTTTAACACTTTACTGATTTTTCATTCAGTTGGTACTCAATCTTTATTCAAAGACATAACCCAGTTTTTTACACTGGAAATATGCCAGATATAACATGATACAGTATTCTCACAGCAAGTATCTAAAACCTTGTTGACAAAGTTTCTGCAGTCTGTATTACTTTATACTTTTAAATCTCTTGATAAAATTACATTACAAAAAATAAAATTATTCCTTTAGTGCTAACACATTTATAATCTTATTATAGGGTTGTGTGATTATATGACACTCTCATATAAGTTAAGAGAGAGAAAGACAAATATGATTTCACTTATCTGTAGAATCTAAAAAACAAGACAAATCAACAAACAAAAAACACTCAAAATACAGAAACCAACATGGTGGTTGCCTTAGAGGAGGTGGGTGGGAAGATGAACAAAGCAGATGAAGGGAATTAAACTTCTATTTATAAGTCATAAAGACGAAAGGTACAGCATAGGGAATATTGCCAATAATCCTGTAATAATGTCGTAGGGGACTGATGGTGACTAAACTTTCTTACCAGTCTATGCACTTGATAGTCTAGTTACCCTCCCTGCAGCTGTTGTCTACCTTGTGATGGCACACTCTTCATGTTTTCTTAGGATCCTGACTTTTCACTGCTTATGCTATTTCCCATGCTCTTCAAATGTAGACAGGCCCCAGATTTCCATCCTTAACTTTCTAATTTCCCTTCTCATCTCTCCCCTCTCCTGCTTTTCTCTTTCAATTTAGACTATCTTACAGGAAATTTTTACTACCTCCTCCTTCTAGCTTTGTATCAACTATGAGGATGGGTAGGACTCCTCGGGTGTGGCAAGTCTGTTTCAGTAATTTAAAACTCATCATCCTACTATACAGCACTATTGAGTAATCACAGAATTTCCCCTCAACTTTTTCTTTAGACAGATATTCGGAAATTCTAGACTTAGATATAAAATTTTAAAGTACTTTATAATGGTTTCAGTAAGAATTAATTGAGCACAGCCTCAGCATTTAGGCACTTTGATATATAACTTTACATTTGTATAGACAGGTAGATTTTTTAAAATTTCCACTTGAAGCATTTTTGTTTGTCACAACACTTGGGAGGTAGAGCAAATATTTTGATTCCTATCTTATAAATGAAGAGACTATGAAAATCTTTGGGAAACTTGCCCAATTTTTTTAATTGCATGATAAAGATCTTTCACAGTTTGTTCCTGCCTTTCTTATCCTGAAGTAAACTATTCATATTAACCAATAATCATCCTGTAGCTTTTGGTTTTTATCATTGTTGACAATGCTGTATTTTCAAATTGCCAAATTAACACCACTGACTCTGATAAGTTATAGACATAATTGTGACCTGCATAAGGGTCATATTTTGTTTGAATTACACAGTTTATTCTTTTTAATTTTTGAGTGTTTATAACACAGTGCAGTGTGTTTAATCATCAATAATCATTTTTATTTTTCCCATTTCTTCCCCATGCCCAATTTATATATTCACTGAAGGCAGGAACAAGATTTTGGGGAAAATATTATTATGATTCCTCACCTGGTCTGTACCATATTAGTTAACTAACTCAATGTTGTGGACTGATATGTGTCTTCCCAAAATCTATATGTTGAGTCCCTAATCGGCAATGTAACTGTACTTAAAAACAGGGGCTGTGAGAAAGTGACAAGGGTTAAATAAGTTCATAGATTGAGACTCTGTATTTGGTAGGGCTTATGCATTTACATGAAAAGGGCTCTCCAGTTCCTCCATTTGGGGACACAGAAGGTAGGTGACCCTTAGCAAGTATGGAAAAAAGCTCTTACTAGGAATCGATTCTACTAGTTGCTTTATCTTGGACTTCTTGACCTCCAGAATTGTAAGAAAACAAATTTGTTGTTTAAGCCATCCAGTTTATGGTATTTTGTAATGGCAGCTGAGGGGACTAAGACACCTACAGACTGATGGTTTACTTTCCTAATTAGAGAATTAACTATGATCAATGTGGGGCAATGACGGAAATATTCACATCAAATAGGAGTCAAAATATCCTTGTGTTTTCAAAGTCTAGGTCAGCATTTAACGGAAAGCTCAAATTAAGTGCTATTCTGTGGTTACATTTTGAAAGTTTTGTGAAATAATTCTTTTCAAAAACCCTCTGGATTGATGAAATTCTAATCTGGCATTATAGAAAAATCTAATTAAAATATGGACTATTATAAGATTTGCACTTATAAAAGTGACCAGAAAGAAGTAAACTATTTATTATAGAATTTTTCTGAAATATATTTAAGTACTAATATGCATTCCAGAAGGATAAAACCATAGATACCTTATCATTAGCTACATACACTGAAAAAAGTCAATAAAATATATCACAAAGAATTCATATATAGTACGATTCTATGAACTAAAAAAAAATGGACAACAAAAAAGGGTAAGATGGGGAAGAACAGAGAAATGCCTTTTTCCCCCATCCAATTCTCAGAATGTAAAGCCATTGCCTTAATCACTATGTAAATCAAAGAATCTATAGCATCTGTCTCCTAACTTCAAATATATTTGCTCTGGACACCTGAGTGGCTCTGTTGGTTGAGCATCCGGCTTTGGCTCAGGTCATGATTTCACAGTTCATGGGTTCCAGCCCTGCATTGGGTTCTGTGCTGACAGCAGCCTGGAGCCTGCTTTGGATTCTGTGTCTCCCTCTCTTTCTGACCCTCTCCTGCTTGCACTGTCTCTCTCTATCTCTCAAAAATAAATTAAAAAAAATATATGTACTCTCACATGCTCTGTCTTAAATGTTTTTAAAAAGAAAAATAAGTTTGTGAAATTTAATTATACATTTTAAAGTTAATAAACAATAAAAGACATGTCTATATAGTACACCAAGGAAGCTGCATTTTGATAACACAACATTTTATTTAGCTCTGTCAACATTTCCCCCAAATAAATGTTCATAGTGAACATCTTCATCTAGTTAACTAATGAGCCCCTCTGATCTTACCTGGGAAACTGCAAATTATCTCTTTCACTATTTAGGCAAAAATTTGGAAAAAAAAAAGAGTGACAAAAATGTAATTTCAAAACTGCCAATGTAAGACGTGCATTTGTAGCTTCAAATGCAAATTATGAAAAGAAGCTAAATCTCAGACTAGAACAAAAATACATCAAAGTAGACTTTTGAATTTTAGAGATTTCAATTGACTTTAAAATCCTAGACATCATTTTCAATTTTTTAGAAACCCCATCTTTCTTGAAATTTCTCTACTGAAAAGTTTGCTTTTTAAGGTTATTTAAAATCTTTTAGGAAAACATTTACCACATTACTAACTAGTAATAAAAAATTTTTAATTAAATATGGCTTAAAATTTTACCATAGAGCATCACATTTGAAAGCTTATTTTAAAATCTAATTTTTGCTTTTATGAGAAGGTTTATTTTTCCCCTATTCCAATGGTGTAGTGGCCTGAATGGTGGCCTCTGAGAAGATATTTCCATGCTGGGCATTTGAGAAAATGACCTTAATTGGAAAAAGGAACATTGAAGATATAATTAAAGATCTTCATATGATATCCTGGATTACCAGGGTGAGCTATAGATCCAACAACAGAGGCCCTTATAAGAAGCACATAAAGAAGGCCACGTGAAGACAGAATCAGAGAGTGTAGAGACACAGCCACAAGGCAAGGAACACCTAGAGCCAACAGAAGTTGGAAGAGACAAGGAAAGCTTCTCCTATAGTTCCTTCAGAGGAAACACAATTACCGGAAACCTTGACTTTGGACTTCTAACCACCAAAAATATGAGAATAAATTGCTGTCTTAAGCTACCACATTTGTGATAATTTTTACAGCTACCCTAGGGAATAAATATGCTTTCTCAAATTTGATAGTTTGCTTCTTTATGTTACTGGTATAAAACAAAGCTAGAAGATGTTACATTGAGACTTGTGATCCCACTGACTCCCCATTTCAAGTCCATTCTTTTGGTCAAAATCCTGTTCAAAAGACAGAAAAAAAATTCAGTTAAATGCTGGATCCTAGATCTTTAGAATTTTACGAGTGAAAAAGACTTACAAATGTTAGCACACAGTCGCTAAATATATTAGAAGACATCAAGTCCAGAGAAGCTTAACTGTTTGCTTCTGTTCATAAAACCAACACCGGACACGTCTTTGAACCTGCTGGCAGTATGAATGAACGGCTCTGCTAGTCACAGCTGAGATTACCAATCTACTGCTTCTCCCCTGGTGTGATCCGCTCACGCTGCCTTAACAAAGTATCATGGACTGAGCTGCTTAAACAACAGATGTTTACTTTCTCATGGTTTTGGGGACTGGAAGGCCATTATCGTTCTGAGAACTCTCTTCCTGGCACGTAGACTGCTGCCTTCTTGCGTGTCCTCGCATGGCCTTTCCTTTGGAGAGAGAGACCCCTCTGAATTACTGGATGAGTGCCCACTCCTGTGGCCTCATTTAACGGTAAGTATCTCCTTTTAGATTCTGCTTCCAAATATAGGGCCCATAGGGTCATACAGAGAGGTATGGTTTCAAAATATGAATTTTGGGGGACACGACTTGGTCCATAATACCCATCACTGTGCTTAGGTAAAAAAGAGCATGTCCTAATGTCCTTTGGATGTGGGAGAGCTGAAACAGTTAATCAATGTTGTCCCCTTTATCAAAAGATTTTAGATAGACCTTACGAGAAATCGACATCATGCCCAAAGAAGATTGAGTTCTTTATTTTTTAAAATATAAATCATCTTTGAGATAGCTATCCAAAAAATAATGATAATAATAATAAGCAAACTCCTCAGATTTGCAGTACTAACTATAGTTTTCGGTCAAAAATAATAACTTTTCTTCTATATAAATGCATTTATGAAGCAAGCATTTTGGCATTCCATTGTAGATACAAAAGGAAAATAACAAACAAATGGACTGAGAAAATAATTTGAACATTTTAGCTCCTTGAAGAACAAGTTCCTCTTGATGTTTTCACTGCTTTCTCACCCTAATTCTTTCTTTTTTTTCCCCCCATGAATACTGCTCAGTCTTCTGAAAACTGCCTGATTGAGGATTTCTATACAGGCAGGGAAGGTCAGTAATGGATATTTTCACACTTTAGACAGAAAGAACAGAAAAGAATTTTCAAAGTTTGTAATAAACAGAGCAATCTCCAGGGATCAGAACAGCCCCTTATATTCAATGCCAGGTGTCTTCGCAATCTTCGCTTCTTCAGAAGGTACCCAGCCAGTCATATCAGCTACTTACTCTGAGTAGGGAGTCCCTAGTCCTGCTGTCAGAGAGTGTCTGGGGGAAAAAAACCGACATGGCTGCTGCAGGCATATATTGTACCTGCCAATTTCACAAAATGAAAATGAAGGTGATATATGGTGTCCACAGGGGTATTAAGTTATTTTTTTATTTTTTTCCTTTCTATTCTTTTTTTTTTTTTTTTTTTGGTCTGAATGTCGTACATTCCCTTTTCTCCCTCAATATACATCCTTGGGGGTGCCTGGGTGGCTCAGTCGGTTAAGCCTCTGACTTTGGCTCAGGTCAGATCTCACATTCGTGGGTTTGAGTCCCGCATCAGGCTCTGTGCTGACAGCTAGCTCAGAGCCTGAAGCCTGCTTCCCGTTCTGTGTCTCCTTCTCTCTCTGCCCCTCCCCCTCTCATGCTCTGTCTCTCTCTGTATCAAAAATAAAAATTAAAAAAAAACATTAAAAAATATATATATATCCTTGGAGCCCCTGTCCTTGCTTACCACTCAGATAGATGTAGCAGAATCAGAATTAGAGAGCAGCAAATCCACACTTGATATTTCAGCAGACAAGAAAGAACTGATATGGGTGGCTCAGTCGGTTCCCATCCGACTTGGTTCAGGTCATAATCTCACAGTCCGTGGGTTTGAGATCCACATCGGGCTCAGTGCTGACAGCTCAGAGCCTGGAGCCGGCTTCAGATTCTGTGTCTCCCTCTCTCTCTGCCCCTCCTCCACTTGCTCTCTGTCTTAGTCTCTCAAAATAAAATCAGGCTGTGTTTTAGCTTATGGGCAAGTAATAATGTATCATGTATCTTGAATGTATCATAGATAAGCTGCTATATAACGATTGCCACTTCAGATAGCTTTGAAATTAGGTGATTAACTAGTTGTTACATAACCTTCTAATTTCTGTATAAGTCTAATTACATGAAACAGAAGTTGGGGTTTTGATTTTTTACCTTGCTTTTCTGTTTGGAGTATAATTGCAACTACTGTAGTGTAAATGATGGAAAATAATTGCATATGTTAAAAAAATAAATAAACAGAAAAAAAATAAAATCAAAGACATAAAACATTTTTTTAATAAAAAAAAAAAGCACAGGGTGCCTGGGTGGCTCAGTCGGTTAAGCATCTGACTTCAGCTCAGGTCAGATCTCACGTTGTTCGTGGGTTCAAGCCCTGCATCAGGCTCTGTGCTGACAGCTAGCTCAGAGCCTGGAGCCTGCTTCCGGTTCTGTGTCTCCTTCTCTCTCTGCCCCTCCCCCTTTCATGCTCTGTCTCTCTCTGTATCAAAAATAAATAAAACATTAAAAAAAAAAGCACTGATAATAACTTTCGTGAAGTGTCCTGCTCTCGATTACTGGAAACGTGAACAGAGATGGCAGTCCCTGGAATGAGCCGCTTCAATCTGTTGTAATGTGGCTAGAAAACAGTCAAGCCATTATATGTGGAATGGAAGCAAGAGACATTGTATTTCTGAACTTATTTAGCAAAATATGTTAATCACATTATTTATTAAGGTTTGGACATGGTACTTTCAGTTTCATTTGGAGGCAAAGCTCACTGAACTGAAGTTTGAAAATCTAGACTTGATTTGAGTCCCCGTGAGCTCAATTAAATAATAAGGCTATCTTATAAAGATGCAATTTCTTATGCTTATTAGGCAGCATTTTAAATACACGGATCTAAAATAGCATTTAGTATAAGGTATAGGACTTACACAATTTTTTAATGTTTATTTATTTATTTTTGAAAGCAAGAGAGAGCACAAGCAAGAGAGTAGCCGAGAGAGAAGGAGAGAAAGAATCATGAACAGTCTCCACACCCAGCATGTAGCCAGACACGGGGCTCCATTCCATGACCTTGGGATCATGACCTGAGATGAAATCAAGAGTTAATTGCTTAACCAACTGAGCCACCCAGGCGCCCCTAGAATCACATAGTCCTAAATGACAGAAAGTTAAAAAGCATTTGTATTCACACTGAAAATACAAGTTAACAAATCAATGAGTTTTTAAAAAATATTTTATTGGATTTTTAAAAATAGAAATATTCATTATGAAAAGCAAAATAAGACCTGTGAAGAAAAGAACTAAGTTTTATCTTTCCAAAGCACATCCGATGAAATTACCTTAAACAGATACCTAAGATACTACCTTGAAGTCCATCTACAGGAAAGGTGGGATTAATTATTCACTCAAATTATAAAATATCTCACATATCTTTAAAAATAATGGATTAGGTTTATATATATATATAATTCTACATTTGAGATACTTTAAATATATTTAGCATTTTTTTAAGAAGGTGAAAGAGATAAAGAAAAAAAAAGGCCTAGGATACATTTGATAGGAAATTGTACTTTTTTTTTTAGTAAAGGTGATAAGGTCTGTGGTAAATAATTTAGTAAATTTCATATTGTCAATGAGTATAATGAAACACTAGCATAAAATGTTCTCTTGAGTTACATACTATAAATTGCATTATTAAGTGTTACATTTATCCCAAGCCTATGAAGGAAAAAAATAGAAGAAAATCTCCATTTGTAGGCAGTTTGTTTCATCTCAAATATCATGATAGCTCTCCTGGAAAACAAAATTATTTACAGCCACTCAAAGTCTACTCTTTTTATAAATTGAGTGATAGTAAATAAGACTTTGGGAGAAAATTATAATACTTCCTATTCTTTATTCTTTCAAGACATGAGATTCTCAAAGGTATGTGTGTTTGTGTGCTAGAGACAGATTAAATGATGTAAATATTTTGTTTTCTTCCTTAAGGTCACCAATTCTTAAAACTTAATACTTAATACTTGCCTTACTCTTTTTGTAAATCTTTTATTTTTTTAATGTTTATTTTTGTGTGTGTGAGAGAGAGAGAGAGAGAGCACAAGTGGGGAAGGGGCAGAGAGAGAATGAGACATAGAATCCAAAGCAGGTTCCAGGCTCTGAGCTGAGGTCATAACCTAAGCCAAAGCTGGTTGCTTAATCGACTGAGTGACACAAGTACCCCTGTGTACTTACTTGCTTTCCTCTTAATCCTCATTGAAAGGTAATAAACATACAGGGTGCTTTGAAAAGATTCCACTTGTTTATCTAAACTAACATAAACCTATTTGGTCATCATTAATGTATCCAACCAATGTTTTCTTACATTATTTAATGTCAGCTACCCTGCCAGGCAATGCGGTGATATATACCATAGAACCTCTGATGACCTCTCCTAAGGAAGGTAAATTAATAGTGGCAAATATAATAACTGGGCATGCTGTGAACTGTCTGAGTAAGAAGAGGAAAGCAAAAGCATGTTGAGTCAGTTATCACTCTTAGTCAACATGCTCAATGAGAAAATAAAGCCCAGAATTTTGCCATATACATATAATTAACATAACTACAAATATTTAAGTAATGGTGTATATTATATTTATGCTATATATTTTTCTCAGAGATATCTGCTCATTAGCACAATTTCTATATTATATAAACAAAACACTGATTCAGTGTTGATATTCTGGCTAAATTCCAGGACCTCATAATAGGCAAACCTTTCTGGCCACTTAAAACTAATTTTTACTTTATATGATGCTGATAAAAACTGCTCAAGAGTTTACAACATTATGACTGTGGTCAACGGTCTTTGATTCCAATGAACCAGAAAATAAATCAGTGGTACAGCCAAGCAATGAAATAAATGTATCTTATCATTAAACATCTGGCATCTGGACTCAGGTTTATTTTATTAGTTGGGTGACCCTGGATCAGGTATTTAACATTTCTGTGCTTTAGCTGCCTTTTGTGCTTTTATTTATGTTAATGGTTCTCAACCAGGGGTAATTCTGTTGGTCCACTCCCACCCCCTGAGTACCTTTAGCAATATCTGGAGTCTGTTTATTTGTAGAGACTATTATAACCTAAAAGTACAGCTTAAATATGATGTTTGAGGGTCCTACAATGAGCCAGAGGGCCCTATACAACAAAGAATTTTCTGGCCCCAAATACCTACAGGGCCAAGGTTCAGAAACCTTCATGTATATAATGGCCAGTAGAATACTTTCTATAGGGCTCTATAACATGAAAGGTCTTTACATCTGTCTGTGAGTGTGTTGTTATGTATTCTGTCTACACAGCTTCCCTCTCTCTAACCTCATATACTCTTCCTAATTCATTCATATCCACTCTTATTCTTGCCTTAGGATTCTCACTCCAGATGCACTTTCTTCTAGAAGCAATACTCCCCCCAGATATCTGAATAACCCTTTCTCTGTCTTTAAATCAGTATTTCTCCATGAAGCCTACCTTCACCACCCTATTTAAACCTGCACTCATTCATCGTCACAGAAATATATACACCTATACTCCTGATACTCTGTGTTTCACTTATTGTCCATAGCACTTGCTCCTTTATGGCATACCATATATTTGCATGTTATTTTAGTTGGTTATTAACTGCTCCCTTGTTAGGCTGTAAGCTTCAAGGAAGTAAGGATTTGTCTTTTTTTTTTAATTTGACACACAGATGTTTAATAAATATTTGTGGAATGATTTTAATGTTGAATTCTTTGCATTGCATGAGCATCTAATAAACAATAAAATGATATATTATTACTATGCAAAATAGTGAATATTCAACTGTCTGTTAGTGTTGGTTCAGAAGGAAAGAGAGCTATAGGTATCGGTGAAGTAGAGAGAGATTTAGAAATTATATCTTTTATATTTTAAGTGTATGTACATCTAAACATAAAAAAATGGTTCAATACATTCTTGTGCTTTTCAAATCAAACAGCATCCTTTTCTTTAGTTTGGAAATGCCTTCAGGATTGGCACTTAGCCATCTCCTTCTCCTTAATTTCTCCTCAACACTACATAGTATGTTATGATTGTGTCTTACTGAGCGTCTTGTTTTTGTACACCAGCATTCTATAGCTTACCTAATTTTTACGCGTTACATGGGTTCCAATAACCATTTATTGTTCTGGGTTAAAGCTGTGACGATTAGGGAAAATTTCGTTACCTTGCTATGAAAAATCCATAATTCAACATATCATTAACTGGGAATTGACATAGAAAATTAGGCATTTTCCATTTTGTATATCTGAAATTTACACAAGAGTTTTGTGTAATAAATGTTTACCAACCGTCTCAAACAAGTAGGTTTCCCTCTCTCATTCTCAATAATTAAGAGCCCCAGAAGTTCTTCTTAGCAACTTACTAGTACCAACTTACTAATTATCTTAATATAACTGCGTCCACTTGTAAGTTGTAAAACATTGCCAGTGTAAGCCATTTGAAATGAAGTATCTTGCTTTTGCTAACATTTATTCTCCTAACAAGCATATTTAATCCAGATTAACCACTGAATGCTGGCATGAACAAATTTCATCTCCTCATATATTAGAAAGTAAATTTTCTAATGATTCTACAAAGAGCAAATGAATTGCAAAGTACAGTAACTCCCTTATGAATGTTTCATTTTGAAATAAATCCCATAATAGAATCTAAATGATCTCAGGTTGTTTGCTTAATCCCTGAGTCTAATTCCATTCCCTTGATATCCAAGCAAAATGGATAATTTTCATTCTCTCTGTTAATTGGCTGCTTTCCCCTTGCCCTTTCCCATGCTTAAAAATGTAGCGATTGGGGAAAAAGAAAGCAAACCTTATTTGTACACATAGACAATAAGTATTATTTTTTTTATTACAAACTCCTGTCTTTTGCAAACTAACATTGCCAAGAAAAACTATTGCCTTGAAATGTCAGGGAATCAAAAATGACTGCCACGCATACTTGATATGCTGAAGTCACAGACCTTCCCAATTTATATTTGTCTAAATCAGCAATCTCTTCCACAATTCAGGTCTAATTTGAATTGTTATAAGCAGCCCTTAATTATACTACCTTCTATACCCAACTAGTGAGTCACTTCCTTTCATTACCCACCACTTGCTGCTGAGGGTAAATTAAGTACTCAACCAGGGGGATTTGCTCTATTAAGACAAAACAGTGACATACTGATTAAATTTAAACTGTCAGATTGTATTTCATTTGTTACTATTACCATTTTCTGAAGAGTATAACCAATCCATTTTTTTCCTTAATACTCCCATCAAAACTTTTGTCCTTAGAAACTAAGAATTGCTAAGCTAAATATGGATTTCTAAACCATTAAAACAGGATTTTTATAAGGAGAAGAATGCCCTGTTTTATAAAAAGAATTTTCAATCATATAAACCCAGTGGTTGGTTAAAAATTCATAGTGTTACAGCAGTTGGATGTGTTCTAGCGTGTTTTTGGAAATGGGTATATATCTAAATGTCAATGTTTATTTTCTTTGATTCAGTGGCTTTCAAGCTTTATAATCTTTGAAATTCTTACATCATTTTATCCTTTGCTGCCTGAAGAGCTAGGATAAGAGTTCTTTTAATTTATTATCTTTTTTTGTGTGTGTGTGGAACACCTTATCTTTGAAAGTTAAAGGACAAATGTAGAAGACAGAAAGCCCCAAGATGTTAAGAAAGCAAAGCTAGTATATTCCAGATTATAGATTTATCAACAACTGTTTCATCTTTCAAAGGAAATCTCGATTGCAGTCTTCATAATTCCATTATGTCCCCTCATGATGACCAAAACTTATTTTGAAAAGAAAAATGATCTAATAAACCCAAGGAATTAAAATTCTTTAAAAGTTATTCTGCAATGTATAGTGATACTTTTTCCAGGTGGTTTATATAGGAAAAAAGAAGTCATTTTATAGGCTGCTTTACATATAAATAATACATTATTTAGGAAAAGTTTTCACCTACAAGGATGACGTACTGAACAAGGCGATTTTTTTCTCCAGTATGTTTCTTCTGTACCAAAGGCAAATTATGAAGGCTGATAGTACCACGCATTTTAGAAAGGAAGAGACAAACCTCGACATTTTGGCAGAGAGTAGTAATTGTTTCAAAGATTGCCAATTAAAATCAGAAATCACAGAACAAAATAGGTTCCCTAATGAAATATAGACGCCAGAAATGCAAGTTTTTATCTGAGACTTTTAGTAACAAGTTTAAGCTATCGTTTTTGGCAATGTACTTCCCTTTAATCTAAAAAGCCTCAGAGCCTGTTTTAAGAGAATTACTTTCTCCGCTGCGTGTATCTAAACCATTTTTATCCCTTGCTTTATTTTTCCACTCACATGTCATTTCAAGTACTCCGTGTTGAACATACTCCCTTTACAAATACATCTGAGTTTACAATTTATTTCTAAAGTCACCTTTGTTAATCATCATTTGAAAATCTGAAAGTCTAGTGACCTATCTCTGAATGTGAGACATTTTAGCAAAGATGTATGGCATTTCCACTTTAAAATTATTAATGCTAAGTTTATCCCTAAATATTATTATTGTTTCTCATTTGTTTATGTTTCTTCCTTGATTCTTTTTCTTCTCAAATTTCCATTGTTTAGATTTAACAGGAATATAACCTCTGTACTTTTAATGTCTCTCTAAAGCTCTAATAGAAATGATGACAGCAAAGAAGTGAACACTATATCTTAACTTTAGAGAACAAATTGATAGTTACCAGAGGGGAGGTGGATGGGGGAATGGGTAAAATAGGTGACGAGGGCACTTGTAAGGAACACCAGGAGATGTATAAAACAGTTGAATCACTATATTGTACACCTGCAACTAATACAACACTGTATGTTAACTGTGCTGTATTTTAAAATTACATTAAATTAAATTTAAAAATGAAAAAAATGAACGCTATAAAACAAAAGTGACCTAGAAAAAAAATAAGACATGGTGCATTGCTAGTGGGGACTCTGTGCCTGTATTTTCAGTCCAATCTATGGCTGTCTCATCATTGGTAAAATGCAATAGTCGATATATCAGTAAGTGCTTGTGTTGTTGTTTTTAAAACCAGATATATGAAAGCCCACATGGAAACCTTTATTATTTGATTTTATACTTTTAAAGTTTTCTTATTAACCTTTATCAGCATACGCTTCTGGATATATTAGTGTAGCATGGTAATTTTTACATACATCTCAAGTTATTGTGAAATAAAACGAAAGGCCTCCTGCAGTCAGTCACGTTATTTTAAAGGTGCTTGAGTGGTCTATGGGATATTCCAAAACCAGTGGCTTTATTATAAGATTTTTTTTATACTTAGCTTTGATATGTGTCTGGTCGGATTACCACATGACATTTCATGCTTTGTTGAAGAAATGTGAGTGTTTAATAATGAAAATAAGAGTGGGGATTGAAGGAATATCCGTTTTTAAAGTTGTAGGGAGACAAAAATCTATGAATCCCAAAAGGCAGTGCATAACTCATCGCAGAGTAGAAACTAGAAGTTTAAAGTAGATAGAAGCCTAATTTCCCAAATCTCAGAATAATATATTGTTTATGAGAATAAGGTTCGTGGCCAGTTAATTCTCTGTGTAAATTCCATTTCCACAACATATTAATGTGGCTTTGGACAAGCTATTTACTCTCCCTGGGGCACTATCCTTTTTTATTAAAGACTTTTACCTAAGGACCTTAATACAAATCTCATAGGACTCTTGAGAGGATTTAAATAAGCAGAATTTTGTAAATTGTTAAGATATAGGTAATGCTGGAGTCAGAAGGCCTCACTGTGAACTCTGATTCTGGATCTCAGTAAAAAACTGAATTTTAGGGCAAGTTATGTAACCTCTTTGAGTCTCTTATACATTGTACAGATGCTAACATCCTTTGAATTTCATATTTCCAATCTTTATATTGTAGACTGAAAATAAGTATCCCTTTAAAATTCTTATATTGATACCTATCCTCCGAGAGATGATGTTTTGGATGTGAGGCCTTTAGGAACTCACATCTTTAATGCTGTTATAAAAGAGACCTGGTGTAGGAGGCGGATGCGAGACCCTGCCCGAGCACACAGCGAGGTACGGCCTGCCGGCCTCTGGTGCTCCCGCCCCC